>NC_057819.1:35118484-35421515 GCF_910594005.1 Cervus elaphus
ACCAAGGTATGAGTAGATTTTTTCATGATTACCAGGTAATTTTAAGGTGTAGGTAGGTTTAAGAGATTTTCATGAGCTTAGTTAAACTTAAGGGACCATAGAGCAGAATAAAAAGGTCTTTGAGATGTATGAAAATTACAGATTAACCCAACACTAAATTTCCATGATTCAGCCTTTACTAAAATTGTGGGAAAAAACACCATCTTTTAGGTATTCATTGGTGACTATTATGGCTGTCTTTATTCTATTCATTCCAAGAGGGTCAATTGTAAAGTTCTAAAGTTATACTGTCTCAATTATAATTGAACCCATCATTCCTTTGTAATGAACCATGATTCACCAAAGCAGATCTAGACAGACTAGAAGTTTGCATTGATATAATATTCTTTATTAATCCATATCTTGATCATGGATTGAGAATCCATAGTGCTTATATATCTGTTCCCACAAAGAACTACCAAAAAAATACAGAATCCATTAATTACTGATGTTATTGTGCTAACAGTATCAAAATGAAACTAATAGTGTTGGCCTTTCTGATTTTACTTAAATTGTAAACATCCAAAGTCAACCTGCTGTGCCTGTTTAATGTAGTTTTGCATAACAGCCATTGAAAATAATGGTTAATGAGTTCTTATTAACAATACACAAATCTTGATAATTTGCTAGACATAAATTATGTTATTCATGCCTCATTAAAGTACATTAGAATACCAAATATTCACATATATATTTACATGCATATAATCTATCTTGTGAAGCTATTGATTATAAAATGTTAATATTTTCTAAAGTGTTAAAATAATCCTCAGTTAAAAAAAAAAACAAAACTTTTTGAACACTTACAGCTATTCAGAAATTCTTTTTTTGTCTCAGTCACATTAAGCTGATTGTTGTTCTTTATTTTCATGCAAAAAATGCATCATATTTATTATACTCAATATCAGAACAATTTAAACTTCAACAATTCTTTGTTCTGTCCATGTATTTATCTATCATAGATCCATCCATCTATTCTACCTATGCATTTGAAGGTAAGCCACAGATGTTATGAGCTTTACCTCTAAATATTTCAGCACTTCTATATAAAATGGCACTCCTAAGAATGACAGACTCCTATATAATATTACACTATTGTAATATTATATAATTGATATTAATTTAATATTACTATATAATATATAGTCTCTATTTGTTTCTAATTTATCCATTTTTTAAACTAGAATCTAATAAATCTTTATACCTTGCATGTGATCATATAGCTTTGTTTCTTTGTCTTTTCTGTAGAAGAGGACGACTGACTCTTAGTATTTGTTTTGAAGAGTAGAGTATATGTCACTTGTCTTCTAGAATATTTTATATCCATATCTACCTATTTTCTCATAGGTAAATTTAAATTTATTTTTTGGTTAATATTCCTATGCAGGTGATACTGTGCACTTACTGTATCACTTTAGGAGATACACAACATCATACTGTTTGTAATGACTAATCACTTGTTTAATCTTTTTTAGCTACTTTATTTTATGTTGAAATATAGTTAACTAAAAATGTTATGATAGTTCCAAGGTGTACAGCAAAGTTATTCAGGTATGCATATACATATACCTATTATATTTCTAATTATTTTCCCATTTAGGTTTTTATAATATTGAGCAGAATTCCATGTGCTATACAGTAGGTCCTTGTTGAGTATCCATTTTAAATATACCAGTGTGTACATGACAGCCCCAAACTCTCCTAAGTATTCCTTCCTCCTGGTAAGTATGTTTGTTCTCTAAGTCTGTGAAAGTTTTTGTTTTGTAAGTTCATTTTTATCATTTCTTTTTAGATTCCACTTATAAGTGGTATCATACAGTGTTTGTCTTTTTCTGTCTGATGTCACTCAACATGACATTCTCTAGGTTTGTTCATGTTGCTGCAAATGGCAGTATTTCATTCTTTTTTAATGGCTGAGTAATGTTTCACTGTATATATGTGCCACATCTTCATCCATTCATCTATTGATGGACATTTGGGTTGTTTCCATGACCCGACTATTGTAAATAGCACTGCAGTGAACACTGGCAAGCGTGTATACTTTTGAATTCTGGTTTTCTTAAGATATATGCCCAAAAGTGGGCTTCCCTGGTAGCTCAACTAGAGTGCTCCAGTCCATGGGGCTGCAAAGAGTTGGACATGACTGTTCAACTGAACAGCAACATGCCCAAGAGTAAAACTGCAAGATCATATAGAAGCTCTATTTTTAGTTTTTTTTAAGGAACATCATAATGTTTTCCATAGTGGCTGCACCAAACTGCATTTCCAACAACAGTGTAGGAGGGTTCCCTTCTCTCCACACGCTCTATAGCATTTACAGTTTGTGGATTTTTTGATGATAGCCATTTTGATTGATGCAAGTTGATATCTCATTGGAGTTTTGATTTGCATTTCTATAATAATTAGTGATGTTTAACATCTTTTCATGTGTGTGGTTTTTTGTTTTTTTTTTTGGTCTTCTGTATGCCTTCTTTGGATAAATGTCCATTTAGGTCTACTACCCAGTTTTTGATTGGGTTGTTTGTTTTCATGATATTAAGTTTCATGAGTTGTTTGTGAATTTTGGTTGTCTTATCTCAATTTAAAAGGTGCCTGCAGTATCTTGTCATTCAATAGGCTTATTATTTTATCTCTGAACCAAAAAATAATCTGTAGTTAATATTTGGGTATGAGTACCATGATGATCAACAAACTTTCAGACCATTAATTAGTTGCATCCACCTAATCTGTGATAAATTAAATCATGGGAGAGTTATTCATTGCTTCTTTATGGATCCATACTTGGTCATACTTTGACCACAAAGGTGTCAATGGAAGTGACGAAATCATGCCCACTGTCCTTGCTCAGTGACCTTATTCTTTGGTACTCCTGCCTTTGTACACCATGAGAAGAATCTGACTTGAGCAACCACTGGTCCAGGAGAAAGAAAAATCACATGGGATTTATCTGAATCCAATATGCAGCCTGAAGTAACTATACAGGAAGGCTAAGTAAATGTTTTTTGTACATGCTACAACATAAGACTTTGTATGAATGAAATATAGCATGCAAAGATGATCTTTACTTGATTTAGCAATGTCGAGTCTTAAAAAATAATATTTCTCTGTTTTTTCTTTCCCTCATTTATTAGCTTGTCTCAAATAAATCTCTCTCTCCCTTTCTCTTTATTTTCCTAAGAGTCTTTATAGAATCCATTTATTTATTCAACTGGCTGTAATTTATTTAAGCATTACTTCAAAATTATATGAAACTTTACAAGGGAGCATTCTTAAAACTATTATGTTATTTGAATATGGCCCTGTTGTCTCTGAGCACTTCTTTACTTTCTGCAGTAAGAACATATTCACTGCTGCCCAGACATGGGATCACCCACTTCTCAAGGATCTCTGATCCATGTTAGTTGGAAATGGTACTTAAAAATCAAAATATGGGTGCTACGCATTTTCAGTCTTACTCTTCATGATTGCTTCTAGTCCTGTAGGAGGACAAAGCTAAGGAATATATATATGTGTGTGTGTGTGTGTGTGTGTGTGTGTGTGTGTGTGTGTGAAAGTAGCTCAGTCATGTCTGACTCTTTGAGACCCCATGGACTATACAGTCCATAGAATTCTCCAGGTCAGAATACTGGAGTGGGTAGCTTTTCCTTTCTTCAGGGGATCTTCCCCACCCAGGGATTGAATCCAGGTCTCCTGCATAGCAGGCGGATTCTTTACCAGCTGAGCCACAAGAGAAGCCCAAGAATACTGCAGTGGGTTCCTTATCCCTTCTCCAGTGGATCTTCCCAACCCAGGAATCAAACTGGGGTCTCCTGCATTGCAGTTAGATTCTTTACCAACTGACGTATCAGGGAAGCCATATATATGTATGGCTCCAATTCATCATTTCATATAGATGCCTCAAATGCAAATCCAAAATTACACATTATTTTTATGTCAGGCCAGACTTTTTCTGGAGATATAGACTTCAATCATTTCCCACCAAAAAAGGAAAAGAAAGAAGTGTAAGGAGCTGAATAAATTATCGTGAGGCAGATGGATTTGACAACAAACACTGGGAAAGAAGAAGCAGCTGCTTAAGACCAAAAAACAAATGACAAGTGATATCCACAAGCAACTGTTCCTTTGTTGTTTTTATTCCTAAGCAAGGCAGGTTTTCCTCTCCCATTTGTTTCTCTCTTTGCTCATTATAACTCTCTTTCTACATTTTCCTCTTCTCTATCTTCTCTGTTTTCCCTTATAGTCTTCCATTTAATCTTTTGTATCTCATTTGTCATCTGTATCATATGGAAATTATAGAAATATGAGTGGTATTTTTACATTTTAACTTGTTCTCTAAATTTATATATTCAACACACCCATCCCTTCTCTTACAAGAGAAGCATAAAAGGAATTTAATAATAAGCACAACATAGTTCTACTTCCTTCAAGTAATTTTTGAAAAACTTAGCATGTACAAAAACTCTGCTCTTTTTTTATGCCAAGAGAAAATTAATGCACATGGCTTTAAGATACATATTTTCTGAGAAGTCATTGTGGAAAAAGAATTGATGAGAGAACCAGGTAAATCAAGTGTGTTACTTCTTTATTAAAATACAGATATAAAATCCTAGCATCCTTGATTGAAATTTGCTAGCATGAACAGCACACACTCTAAACCAGAAGTTAGATCCATTAAAAGATCATGAAAATGTTTTAGTGTTATAATGATGATCTTGCATTTTATATTAACTTTCCAATAAGAAATCAGAGTGGTGCAAAAAACGTACACAGATTACTTAGCTAAGTTCTTTCTAAAACAAAATAACATAAAGTTTCACATCTTCAGGAAGTTGCTTAATTCAGAATTGCTTATTTGACTCAGGATGTATAGGTAACTGTTGTAAAATGTCACATCATATATACACATCATATTTTCTGCATATTTTCCTCTTTATCCTCGTCATATGCCATTATACTTCTTGTTATTTCCATAATGATATGTAAGTACAGTCTCACCTCAGAGCACATGTCTAGTTCATCCTGATAATACTTAGTAGGAAATATAGATTTGGATTTTCCTTCTCAGTTATTTGGAATTGATCTTCAACTTGATATTTTAGTGTTTAGATATGTTCTTTACCTTGAAAAGGCATGACAAATTTAAATTCTTAATTTTTACATATATTCTAAGTATTGACATTACAATTATCAATTAATATGCTTTTTATATATTTAAATTGAATATTTATAAAATACTGTGAATTCAATTGATTTATATAAAACTCTATAAATTCTGCTCATTTCGCATGCTAGCTACACATTAATGCACAAAATTCTTCAAGTTAGGCTTCAATATTACATGAATCAAGAACTTCCAGATGTACAAGCTGGATTTAGAAAATGCAGAGAAACCAGAGATCAAACTGCCAACATCCACTGGATCATAGAAAAAGCAAGGAAATTTCAGAAAAAAACATCTCTTGCCTCATTGGCTGTAAAGCCTTTGACTGTGTGAATCACAACAAACTGTGGGAAATTCTTAAAGAGATAGGAATACCAGATGGCCTTACTTGCCTCCTGAGAAACCTGTATGCAGGTCAGGAAGCAACAGTTAGAACCAGACATGGAAAGATGGTCTAGTTCAAAATTTGAAAAGAGTATGTCAAGGCTGTACATTTTCACCCTGCTTATTTAACCTATATGCAGAGTACATCATGCAAAATGCCAGGTTGGATGACTCACAAGCTGGAATCAAGATTGATGGGTGAAATATCAACAACCTCAGATAGGCAGATGACACCACCCTAATGGCAGAAAGCTAAGAGGAACTAAAAAGCCTTTTGATGAAGATGAAAGAGGAGAGTGGAAAAGTTGGCTTAAAATTAAACATTCAAAAAACTAGGATCATGGCATCCAGTTCCATCACTTTATGGCAAATAGATGAGAAAAACTGGAAACAGTGACAGTCTTTATTAACTTGGTCTTCAAAATCACTGGGGATGGTGACTGCAGAGTCACTCAGTCATGTTCGACTCTTTGCAGCCCATGGACTGTAGCCTGTTCGCCTCCTCTGCCCATAAAAATCTCCAAGTAGGAATATTGGTAGGTTGTCATTTCCTACTCCAGAGTATCTTCCACCAAGGATTGAACCTGAGTCTCGTGAATTACAGGCAGATATTTTACCATCTGAGACACTAGAGAAGCCCATGATAAACCTAGACAGCATATTAAAAAGCAGAGACCACTTTGCTGACAAAGCTCCATTTAGTCAAAGCTATGGTTTTTCCAGTAGTCCTGTACTGATGTGAGAGTTGGACCATAAAGAAGGCTGAGGTTCAAAGAATTGATGCCTTTGAACTGCAGTGCTGCAGAAGACTCTTGTGAGTCCCTTGGACTCCAAGATCAAACAAGTCAATCCTAAAGGAAATAAACCCTGAATATTCGTTGGAAGGACTGATGCTGAAGCTGAAACTCTAATACTTTGATCACCTGATGCAAAGAGCCAACTCAATGGTAAAGACCCTGATGATAGGAAAGATTGAGGTCAGGAGGAAAAGAGGGAGACAGAGGATGAGATGGTTGGACGGCATCACCAACTCAATGGATATGAGTTTGGGCAAACTCCAGGAGATGGTGAAGGACAGCCTAGTATGCTGCATCCCATGGGGTTGCAAAGAGCTAGACATAACAGTGACTGAACAACAACGACATAGATACCTCAAAGTGATGATTTTGCTTGTCTCTTTCTCCTAGAGTATGAGGTGTCTACAAGTAGCGATTAGAAGCCCTGTCAGCTGTAATCTTGGTATTTAATGAAGATCATGCTATTATAAACACTAAACAAACATTTGTTTAAAGAATGGTTGGTGAATGAATTTAGAGAAACAAGTGTACAGATTAAATGAATTTTGAAAATCAATAACTGGGGGACTTCAGAATTGTTTCCAATGTGGAACCATCTTTGTTTAGACCTTAGTTCTAGAATGAGAAGATTGAATGGAGAGTGGAAGCCAAATTTTTCCCCTCAAAAGCTTTCTGAAAAGTAGGCATGAGGTGATGGAAATGTGGAACCCAGGAAGCAAGGTGTTTGCAGGTACCATGTATGACATGCATGACTTCAGTCTGTCTTTAGCTGTTCCTGTTTAGATAACTTCTAAGAGTCAGGTTTAGTTAGCACTAGGAATTTGAGGAATGTAACCCAAAATCAATCATAAGCTTTAACAGAGAACTACAAATATATTTGAAAACTAAGTTGTGATATTGGCTTTAATGACCAGAGGAAGAAGGACCTGAGACCTGCAGTGATCCTAGGGGAGGCACAAGTCCCTCCAGACCCAGCCTCTCCCCTCCCACACCCCTAGTTTTTCCCTATTAAACTTAACCCATTAACTATCATGTAAAGGAAATCTGGCTTAAAACAATCCCAGCTCCTTTTTTAAAATTATTTCTATAATTCTGTTTTTGCACATAGAGGTTTTGTGTGGTGATGATTGATTTTATTTGTCTCCACAAAATCACTTCTATAATCCAAATGAATGTATCTCTTCTAGTGGATTTTGAAAAAAAGCAACAAAGTAGTGAGAAAGACACTTTGAAATGGTAGGGAAATGAGAAAATTTTTATCAGGGAAGCCCCTAAATACAAGGGTAAGCTTGTAATTCTTAAGTAGCAGATTAAATAATATGTGAATTCAGTGAGTTTACCAAGCCTAATAGAAGAAGGCAAAGTCATGAGGAATATTCCTGGGCAATGGCTCCAACAGATTATAACTTGCAGGCTAAACGTTCTCAGTGAAGGACTCCATACCTGAGCACACCTTCAATTTAAATGATCCCTGTGAAAGAGATTCACTACCTTTAGCCGGGCTTTGAGAGATCAATAAGGCTCAGACTACTAGTCATAATAAAATTTGAGATTTTCTAGTTCAACTTCATCACTTTACAGACCTAAAAAGTGATTTTCGGAGACAGAAAGAAAGTTAATCTAAGTTATTTCAGTATGAAATTTTAAACTAATGGTACAAAGAAGTTACTATAAATTTTGTTGGGACTACTTGATTGAATTAAAAACCACTAAAAGAGCAACTGAGAAAACTCATGAGAGTTGAAAGATGCTTCCAGTATCAGATAAACTGTAGCATTTCTTTGATTTCACAGAATTGGAAAGGTAAACAGAATTTAGAGAAGGTAGAGTGGTTTGGTCTCATGAGGTGATGAACAAGATTTCTCTGTTTTTATAGCCTACAGACCACAAAATGTTGCGTTTAAAATAGGGAAATCACTGATAGCCAAGCAGACAAAGGTGCCCCCAATGTATTTAAGGCAGTGGAATCACTGAAAATAGAAGATGGATCATTACAAAAGGTGAATCTGAGTAAAACAAAAACAGAAAGTCCAGAAAATGTGTAAATAAATTATTGTTTATAATAAGATTTTAAAAGGATAGCCAATCCTTTTCAAAGAGATGCTAAATCTCAAAAAGAAGAAAATTCTATAGAATTTAAAGCTTGAAAATTATTTATCAATTAAAAACTGCCATATTATAATTTTCAATGAAAGATAGCTGGCTTTATTAAAATATAAGAAACACCCAGGAAGACAAACTCCCTTCAATGCATACACTTTTGAGATTAACAAAGTCAGGACTATGATGAAAATATTAAAAAATAGTTCTCACATATACATCTAACATTTTATGAACAAAGAAGCTATTTCTTAGATATTTTAATTTTTTTCCCTTTTCTGGCAATTTATTTTAAATTAAATGATGTAAAATGCTAAGTCAGTTTAATTTAAAGTTGCAGCAGAACTAATTCTAATAATGAAATAACCCCTTACAGCAAGTCTTTGAATCATTAGAGGATTTTCAGATAATTTCTTGTGAATGCAAACAAGATAATCATAGAAGTGCACATATCAAGTAGCCCTTTCTTCAAACACTAGTGGTCATGCATATTCAATAGAATGCAAATATTGACTTTTCTGATAGCAAGTGGATCAGATTGAAAACCGTCTGATGGGAAACTATAATCATTTTGTGGAATGTGGCAATGACCTTCACGCTCCCTATGCCAAGGATGTATTCCATTTGAATCTCTGATTCTGCTAACCTTTAAACAGTTTCCACAACTTGAGAAACAAAATAGACATCTGGGAAAAGGCAATCTCTGCCAGTACAATAGAGGCTTGGAAGAAATAAACAGGCCTCGAGTCTCATAATGTTTCTCAGGAGATCCAAGCCAAGAAAGCCTAAGATTGCAACTGACTTCTCAAAAAGCAAACCAGCACATGAAAAACTTTCTCCCTCTGAATCAACTGGGAAGAGAATAGAAGAGTTCAGTCAGTTGCATACTAAAGAATCAATATATTCTGGAACGATAATATTTAATATGCTTGAAGTATTTATTGTTTCATGGAGGAAAATATTCTAGCACCTTTCAATCAAAATATTGTTAAAAATATTATATGTTTTACATTACCTGAACATAGACTTAACATGCTCCAAATACCAGTAATAGCATAGCCATAGAGACAAAGTTTAAAAAATATGGCTAACTATACACTGGCTTTTATACATGTACTCTAACAAGTTAAACCAAATACTACCTTAGTGAAATATTAAATACATTAGATACAGATGCCAATCCATTGTCAAAAAGTTACAAATTGCATGATTTCCTTCATATGTTACTCTGGGAAAAGTGAAATATAGGGACAGAAATCAAACCATAGGGGACGTTTGACTGTGGAGGAAAAGCCCTACAGAGTACTATAGGTTGATGGATTTGTCCAGTAGCTTGATTTTGGGAATAATTACAAGATGCTTCCTAGGTGGCACTAGTGCTTAAGAATCTGCTTGCCAATCCAGGAGACATAAGAGACATGGGTTCAATCCCTGGGTTGCGAAGATCCCCTGGAGAGGAAATGGCAACACACTCCTGTATTCTTGCCTGGGAAATCCCATGGACAGAGGAGCCTGGCAGGCTTCAGTTCACGGGGTCACAAAAAACTGGACACGACTGAAGCGACTGACTGAGCACAAAAAGGTCTTAAAACTCATAAATCCATTCATGAAAATAGGAGATAATAAATTTCATATATGTGTGTTGATAAAGTGGTAGGTAGGAATATTTATATACATATATACATAGGTATCTATACCTACGTCTTTTCATTACATTGATAATGGTTGTATATGTGACTATGTTGTCAAAGTCATAGAATAAAACCTGCAAGCAGATGTTTACTGCAGCTTTACTCTTAATTCCCATGACTGGGAAGCAATCTATATGTCCTTCAATAAGTTTATGGATGAATAAAATGTGGTACATGTAGACAATGGAATACTACGCAGCACTAGAAAGAGCTGTCAAGCCATGAAAAAACATGGAGGAAATGTAAATACATATTACTAAACAGAGGAAATCAATATTAAAATGCTATGTACTGTATGAGTCTGACTATATAAATCTGAAAAAGTCAAAACTGTGGACACACTAAAAAAATCAGTGTTGTCAAGGGTTAGAGGGTAATGATGAATGAAGAGGCAGAGCATAAAGGGATTTTAGGGTAATGAAAATACTCTGTATGGCACTTTAATGCTGGATATATGTCATTAAAAAAACTTTATACAACACCTATAATTGAGTTATACTTCAATACATTTTAAAAATATATATTAAATAAATTTAGATGTACAGGCAATAACTTTGAAGAAGCTATTTCCAGAATTTTACATTAAATTCAAGTTTAAATATTCAAATTAAAAAAGATGAAATTAAGAGACCACAGTCTAGTGAATTCTATTCAAACTAGTGATACTGGGTCTTTATTATTCAGCTGTTTTAAGAACTTAGACTATATAAACAACCTTAAAGCAGCTTCTATTTGACCCTCATATCATAATAAGAATATAACATGCTGAATTTTTGGTTACAAAGCTATATTGGACTATATACAAAATGGCTTCTTTATCAAAACTTTTGAAACAAAATTATTGATACTTAATTTTGTCTATTTGTAGGGCCTTTCAAGGTATTTTCAAAGAAAATGGTGCTACAAAACATGATCCATAAAGTTGCTTAAATTTTAAACACTTTTACCCATGAATAAATTATTAAGTAACTAAATTATTAAGAATATATGCATAATAAAATATTATTAAAATATGTCATTCAGCTTTCATAAATCTTAGTTTATATACATATAAGTTATATTACTGTTATGTAAATTTCCTTTATTCCAATTTATTAAGTAAAACAAATAGATATGAAAATTCGTAGAATGATAAGTACCTCACTAAAATACTATTTAACTTTTATCTTAAAGTATAATCTTATTGTTTTCCTGAGTAAACATTTTTAGCTTAATTCCCCATGAATCATCATAACCTTAGTTAAAAATGAATTGAATCAACATTCACACCTGAATCCTTTCTAGTGAATGAAATATATGAGACACAACACATAAAGTTTTAAATGGAATCATGGCTACCAAATAATTATTCTCTCTAGCTAGGTGTTAGATGTGCATGCTCAAACTTGCTGTCTCCACTCACCTGGAGATCAGAAAATAGAAGCCACTAGCAGAATTTTAACAATAGCTTTCCAAAAGTGAATAAATAAAAATAGATTTTGTAATAAAAAAGATTCTCTGGATGTGGATCCAGTTGCCAAAGCTAATTTCCCAACAAAAATTTTTACACTGTTATTAATTTGGAAATACACTCAAGGCACAAAAATAGAGCTATTAATATATTCAAATTGGAAATATCACATTTTAATTTCATACTATGCTTTATTTTAATGTAATTTAATTCACATAATGCATTGGTTTCTCTATTACCTACTGAATAACCAATGCCATTCCATAATCTGCATCTAACCTTATAATTAGGATAATTGGTCTTTGAGAAAGCAGAAAAACCTGAGCTCCTGGAAAGTTAGAGTATCAAAGTTGTGAACCTATTTTGGTGGCTCCCTCACAAACTACCCTAACCCCCATGCATCCTATTTCTCCCTCGGTCAATATATGTGCAGGAAGGTAATTGTTTGGAGAAATAATTGCATGTATTCTATCAAATATTTTAAGATGGAAGTATAAGTCAAGCTCTCACATGATGAACTCTTTAAAAATATTTATCAAATATCTATTATATACTAATATTCTATAGGTAGGGTAGAGAGCAGTTACCAAAGGAATCCTTGTCCTCAGGTAACTCACGTTTTAGTGAAGGAGGCAGACATTAACAGGATAAACAAATAAAAGATAGAATTTGTTGAATGTTGGTAAGGCCACAGCCAAGGACAGAGCAGTTAGAGGAGAAAAAAGATGGGAAGCTTCAGTTTTTAAAAGAAGAGTCAGAGTAGAACTCACGGAGAAGGTGGCTTTTAAGCACAGATAGACGTCAGTGATAGAAAAGAATAAACCATGTGGACAACTAAGGAAAGAGGATCTCAGAAAGAGGGAGGAGGAAGTTTGACGACCACAGGAAGAGACTGCCTGATATGTTCGTATCAAGAAGCAGCAAGTCAGCGGTGAGATGGGAACAAAATGAATGAAAAAAAGTGATACTGACTGAGCTCAGATAGTAGGAACACACCTCTCAGGATTTTGTCAGTTAATTTAGGTCCCTGGCCTTCATGCAGTTAGAAAGCCAAAAGGGTGGCTTAACCAGAGTGATTCTAACTGAATCCTCCTGGGTGTTGGACTGAGAAGAGTTTGAAGGGAAGAAAGTGCCGGCAGAAAGTGAGTAATTGGGATAAACTTCTAAGCAGAGAAAATAGTGGCTTGGATAAAAGCAGTAGAGTCAGAACTATGGGGCATCTTAGAGCTTTGAATTCTGGATAGAGTCTTATCTTCCCTGAGAGTGCAACCCAGTGAAAGAGAGGAGTCCAAGTTGATGCAAGATTTGACTGAGCATATAGAAGGAAGAAGTAGCTTATTGAGAGGAGAGATGCCAGGAGGAGAAAAAGTATTCTGGGTTGGATAAATTTGAGATGCTTTCAGACATTCATGTAGAAATTTGTTTCAATGTGTCATAAGAGGGATGTGTGTGTGTTTATTTTTGTTTTATAGAAATAAACACCTTTATTTGATACTAAGAGGTAACACCATGGCTTGACTATCAAATGTCAACCAAGATTAAAAAAAAAAAAAGTCAATAATTATTTTTTCAATGATATGTGATATAGTTGGTATAAAACTTGAAAAAATCATGACACTCATAAATGAATTAATTTCCAAAAGCCTTTAGTAGATTATGTTTCAAAAATAAATGATTTACAACTTAATTTTATTATTGAATAGCAACAAGATCAACTAAGAAAGAACTAGAAAACAATTTAGGTTGCATACGAGACATAACATACATTTTATGATTTCCTTGAAATATAATTTATAACTGGGAAATGGTGTCTTTTTCAAAAGTATAAAATGAATTTAACTTTGCATAAGTTTTAATCATAATGAAAATTACTAAAAATAAATGGAAAAAACAGTATGGTTTTTTTTTTTTTTTGCTCTTGGTGCATATTGAAATTAAGACTTTAAAGCTGTGTGATTATGACTTTCTCACACCTTATTATAAGCTTACCAAAGAACAACACTTTTCAAGGAATCTAGCTTTTGAATTAAGACTAACTTAAGGGAGACTTCGCTGTTGGTCTATGTGTCCACTGCAGGGGGCACGGGTCCAATTCCTGGTCAGAGAACTAAGAGAATGCATCCTGCACAGTGTGGCAAAAAATAAAATAATAATAAAAATAAAACAATACCTTAGTAGAATGCCTTTTTGTGACAAGGGGTGAATGATAGTAAATAAAACTACACAACACTAAAATGACTTTCACCTGATTTTCAGTTTCTGTGAGCATGTGTGTGTGTGTGTGCACATTCATGGCATGCACATGCTTGTGTGTAAGATAGTTGTTTTACTTGGAATATACAATTGATTCAAATATGAATAACTTGCTAAGCAGGTGATACCACCATAATTGCAGAAAGTGAAGAGGACCTAAAGAGCCTCTTGATGAGAGTGAAAGAGGTGAGTGAAAAAGCTGGCTTGAAACTCAACATTAAAAAAACAAAGATCAGGAGGACAGAGAAGCCTGACATACTATAGTCCATGTGGTTGCAAAGAGTCAGACATGACTTAGCAACTGAACAACAACAACAAATTAACCACTTGTATAGTAAGATTATGGCTTCCCTGGTGGCTCAGATGGTAAAGTGTCTGCCTGCAATGCAGAAGACCTGGGTTCGATCCCGGGGTTGGGAAGATCCCCTGGAGAAGGAAATGGCAACTCACTCCAGTACTCTTGCCTGGAAAATCCCATGGACAACAGAGCCTGGTAGTTTATAGTCTACGGGGTCACAAATAGTCGGACACGACTGAGTTACTTCACTTCACTTCACTTCATAGTAAGATTACAGGTTATTACATGTGGCCTAGATGGTGGAATAGGAAGACTGAGCTCTTTCCCCACATAGGCACAGCAAAATTACAATTATTACAGAGCAATGAAAGTGACATTAAGTCTATCAAAAAACACTTTCCACAACTGAAGACATAAGGAAGAAATGATAATGACATGGGTGGGGCTGAAAGCGACCACATATGGCTAAGAATCACACCGTCAAGTAGGCAATGCACAAACAAGAGGATACTCATAATTACATAGGTTCTGGGTCCAAGCCCCATATCAGGCTCCACAGCTTAGAGGACATGTACCAGGAAAATGAGTTCCTAGAATGTCTGGTTTTGAAGACCAGTATAGCTGGTGCTTGGGAGCTGGAGTGAGGGGGAGGGGAGCCTGTAGGAAACGGAGACCTTGTTGTTAAAGGGAGCATGAAAAATTTCATATGCTCCAAGTCACAGTGCAGAGGCTACAATTGGAAAGGAAATTATATCAGACACACTGGCTTATCTTGGAGAGCCTACCAGAGATGTAGGAGACAACTGGGACTCTTCCTATGGACACAGACTCTGGAAGCAACTATTTTTGGAGCTCCTTCTACCACTAGGATATTGGTATTGGAAAATGCCATTTTAGAGTGCTTCCTCTAGCCTGTAAGTGCTGGGGCTCATCTGCCCAAACAAAGAGCTATATCAACCTAAGGACCCCAAGGGCCCTGTAGCCACCAGTTGGCCAGCACCAGCTCTAGGACTCCCTAGGTCATGTAGCCAGCCATGCTAGACAGGGCCCCACTCACCAATGGGCTGGAAGCCAGCAAAGATGACAGGGCCCAACTGTCAACCAGGCCAGTGTCCCCACGGTAGTTAGCCCCACCACAATGGAATGGCCCACAGAGTCAAATGTAAAGGGCACCTCTTGAGCATATAGTTCTCAGGATCAGAGGGGAGTGTGCTACCTGGCCCCATAGGACACATCTTAAAGAAGGTTACTTCACCAAGATTGGGAAACATAACTAATGTACTCTACACATAGAAACAAACACTAAGAATTAGACAAAATGAGAAGGTAGATGAATATGCTCCAAATGAAGGAATCAAGCAAAGCTTCAGAAAAGATAAGCAAAACAGACATAAGAACCCAACCAGATAAAGAGTTCAAGGAGTTGGCCATAAAGATGCTCAAACTTGGCAGAATAATGAATGCATTGAACATTTTAATAAAGATTTAGGAAATATAAAGAAGAACCAGGTGGATGTGATGAATTGGGAGACTTGAGATTGACATATTACACTTACTATCTTATAAAATAGATAACTATGGAGAACCCATTCCATAGCACATGGAATTCTCATCTACCCAAATGGCAAGGAAATATAAAAAAGAGTGGATCTCTGTATACACATAACTGATTTGTTTTGATGTACAACAGAAACTAGCACAGCACTGTAAAGCAGCTATAGTCCAAAAAAAATTAAAAAAAAAAAAAACACAGACCTGAATACCTAAATAAAAAATACAGTAGGAAGGATCAACAGTAGACGGTATGGTGCATAAAAATGGATCAGTACACGGAAAGACAGTGGTGGATATCATCCAAACTGAACAGAATGAGAAGAAAATAACTTAAAAAAAAATGGGGATAACTTAACAGACCACTGGGACAACATTAAACATAGAACTACCAAAATACTGCTAGAACTAATAATTGAATTCAGTAATGTTTCAGAATACAAAATTAATATACAGAAATCTGTTCCTTTCTATACACCAACATGAACTACCAGAAAGAAAAATTATGAAAATAATTCCACTTACAATCAATTCAAAAAAGAATAAAGTACATAGGAAAAAATATAACCAAGGAGTTATAGACATGAATTCAGAAAATTATCACCATATTGGTGAAATAAACTGAAGATGACATAAATGGAAAGATATACTGAACTCATGGATTGGAAGAATTAATATTGTTCAAATGATCTTAATCCCTAAAGCAGTCTACACATTTAAAGCATGCCCTATCAAAATATCAGTAGTAATTTTAGCAAAACTGGAGCAAAGAATTCTAAAACACATGTGGGGACAAAAAGAGTTTGAGTAATGAAAACAATATTGAGAAAGAACAAAAACTTCAGGTATCACATTTATTTAACTTCAGACTAAACAACATGGTTACAGTAATCAAAAGAGTATGGTACTAGTTCCAAAATAGACACATAGATCAATGGAACAGAATTATGAGACTAGAAATGAACTGGGCTTCCCTGGTGGTTCAGCAGTAAAATAATCTTCCTGCGATGCAGAAGACACAGGAGGCCAGGGTTTGATCCCTGGATGGGGAAGATACCCTGGAGAAGGGCATGGCAACACAGGCCACTATTCTTGCTTGGAGAATCCCATGGACAGAGGAGCTTGGAGGGCTACAGTCCATACAGTTGCAAAGAGTCAGACATGACTGAAGGGATGGAGCATGTAAGCAGAAATGAACTAGTTAGACTCTAAATTAATTTAAGACAAAGGATGCAAGAAGACACAATGGAGGAAAAAAACTGCCTCTTAAGTAAATTGTACTGGAACACCAGGGCAGCTATACTTAAAAGAATAAAATTAAACTATTTTCTCATACCATATACAAAAGTAAACTCTAAATGGCTTAAAGGAGTAAATGTAAGACCTGAAACCATAAAACACCAAGAAGAAAACATAGGCAGTACACTTTTTTACATTGATCTTACCAATATTATTTTGGGTATGTCTCCTAGAAAAGGAAAATAAAAGCAAAATTAAACAGATGGGACCTAATTAAACTGAAAAGATTTTCTACAATGAAGGAAACTATCAACAAAAAGAAAAAAAGAGCCCTGTGATTGGGAGAATATATTTGCATATGATACATCTAATATAGCATTAATATCTAAAATATAAGAGGAACTCGGGTAACTCAACATCAAAAATAAATAAACAAACAACCTATTTAAAAATGAGCAAAATACCTGAATGGACATTTAAAAAAAAATGTACAGATTGTCAACAGATAGATGCTCAACGTCATTAATCGTTAGGGAAATGCAAATCAAAATCTCCCAACTGTCAGAATGGTTATCATCAAAAAGATAACAAATAGCAAGGGTAGGTAATGATGTGAAGAAGAGGGAACAGTTGGACACTGTTGGTGGGAATGTAAATTTGTGCAGCCACTATGAAAAACAGTGTGAAGAATCAAAAAGTGTTGGACACTACTGAGCAACTAACACTTTCAGAATTTCCACATTATCCAGCAATTCCACTTCTGCGTATTTCCCCAAAGGGGAAAAAAAATAACACAAATTTTAAAAAGATATGTGAACTCATATGCTCATTGCAGCCTTATTGACAATAACCATAGCTAAGTAGGTAAGGAATCTTAGCACACTTTGCTTATAAACACTGCACCAGATAAGTTTGAAATTATTTCCTTTTGCAAAGAAAAAAAAATAAGTGACTTGCCCAGATGCAGTGTGAGCAAGCAATGAAATCAGTATTCCAAATCAGACAGTCTATCACTAGAGCCTGTACTTGGCTTGCTATTAATGTGGCAAATCTTTATGTACCACCTACATTCTTTATGTACTGAACTTCCCTGAACAAATGCTTTCTTAGTACCAAAAGGGAAGATTGTTCTTATCAGTCTTAAGGAGACAGACCAGGGTTATTCTCTTGTCAGCACCTAGAATGCAATAATTAGCACTCTGATCAGTACTTTGGTGGAAAAGATAGTGTATCACATCAAAAATATATAAGTTAGGATACAGACCATTATGCTGTTAATGAATTATTAATTAATATTCTCTTAATAGTTCTCTAAATATATTGGAGTTTCCCAAAATGTATATTAACAGGTAATATGCTTTTTTCCTGTGGGTGAAACCACACTGTTTCTCAGAGCTAACGAGAAGTCTCTGGAGACCCATACCACTCTTCAGATCATCTCAGATTCTAAGGCCTGTTGGTCTCCCCAGATGACTGTCTGCTACACAGTCACCTCACAAGATATTAAACTGCTTTATTAGCAAGATATAAGTACATGAGAATTAATGCAGTAACAATATTTGCTAATCAAAGCCCCATAACACCAGAGAGGTAAAGCCTGGTGCCTGGGAAAAGGTATCTTTTGCTACTGAATTCAGTCCTGAGGACAATTGTATGAATTAGTGATTACAATCTCCCTTATATTTCAAGGAAAACAAGACTCAAAGATATTAAATATGTTGTCCCAGGTAATATATCCTGCCTATGACCAAGCCGCAGTTTAACCATGAACTATCTGACTTCAGGGACCGGCCTGCAGAAGCCTTTAACTCAGGTTACTCACCAGTGACACCTCAGTGACATTACTCTCCAGAACTTGCTTTTCTTTCTGCATCCATCGTCACAAAGCATGGTAAATACCCAGGCACCTATAAGTCATCTACAGCATCTCTCTCTGTCCTCTCAAATCCAATTATTCGCTTTTGACTCTAACTCCTTCATCAATCTTCAACTCTCTCCCTCTGCTCAAACTTCATTACTATTGCCGTAATTTAGGCATTCATATTTCACACAACTTCCTCTTCACCTGCCTTCCTTGTCTCGTTTGTGTAGCCCATGCTCTACACAGCTACTGATGTATTCTAACATATAAAAATAGTCATATTAAAAATAATTTAAGTTTCATTAGGTCCCATTTGTTTAGTTTTGCTTTTATTTCCAATATTCTGGGAGGTGGGTCATAGAGGATCTTGCTGTGATTTCGGAGAGTGTTTTGCCTATGTTCTCCTCTAGGAGTTTTATAGTTTCTGGTCTTACATTTAGATCTTTAATCCATTTTGAGTTTATTTTTGTGTATGGTGTTAGAAAGTGTTCTAGTTTCATTCTTTTACAAGTGGTTGACCAGTTTCCCCAGCACCACTTGTTAAAGAGGTTGTCTTTTTTCCATTGTATATCCTTGCCTCCTTTGTCAAAGATAAGGTGTCCATAGGTTCGTGGATTTATCTCTGGGCTTTCTATTCTGTTCCATTGATCTATATTTCTGTCTTTGTGCCAGTACCATACTGTCTTGATGACTGTGGCTTTTGCACTACAAAGGAAACTATAAGTAAGGTGAAAAGACAGCCCTCAGATTGGGAGAAAATAATAGCAAATGAAGAAACAGACAAAGGATTAATCTCAAAAATATACAAGCAACTCCTGCAGCTCAATTCCAGAAAAATAAATGACCCAATCAAAAAATGGGCCAAAGAACTAAACAGACATTTATCCAAAGAAGACATACAGATGGCTAACAAACACATGAAAAGATGCTCAACATCACTCATTATCAGAGAAATGCAAATCAAAACCACAATGAGGTACCATTACACGCCAGTCAGGATGGCTGCTATCCAAAAGTCTACAAGCAATAAATGCTGGAGAGGGTGTGGAGAAAAGGGAACCCTCTTACACTGTTGGTGGGAATGCAAACTAGTACAGCCGCTATGGAAAACAGTGTGGAGATTTCTTAAAAAACTGGAAATAGAACTGCCATATGACCCAGCAATCCCACTCCTGGGCATACACACCGAGGAAAACAGATCTGAAAGAGACACGTGCACCCCAGTGTTCATCGCAGCACTGTTTATAATAGCCAGGACATGGAAGCAACCTAGATGCCCATCAGCAGATGAATGGATAAGGAAGCTGTGGTACATATACACTATGGAATATTACTCAGCCATTAAAAAGAATTCATTTGAACCAGTCCTAATGAGATGGATGAAGCTGGAGCCCATTATACAGAGTGAAGTAAGCCAGAAAGATAAAGAACATTACAGCATACTAACACATATATATGGAATTTAGAAAGGTGATAACGATAACCCTATATGCAAAACAGAAAAAGAGACATAGAAATACAGAACAGACTTTTGAACTTTGTGGGAGAATGTGAGGGTGGGATATTTCAAAAGAACAGCATGTATACTATCTATGGTGAAACAGATCACCAGCCCAGGTGGGATGCATGAGACAAGTGCTTGGGCCTGGTGCACTGGGAAGACCCAGAGGAATCGGGTGGAGAGGGAGGTGGGAGGGGGGATCGGGATTGGGAATACATGTAAATCCATGGCTGATTCATATCAATGTATGACAAAACCCACTGGAAAAAAATAATAATAAGAAAAAAAAAAAAAAGAAAAATAATTTAATAGCCTTTGCCTTCAGCATTTTGCTTTTCCCTTGCCTCCAAATGCATCCTATTTGTACCCCCTGGTGTGTGCTATCTCCACTTTGGAACTATTGGCCCAGATTATGGTTTGATATGCCACCTTTATTTGCTTCCTACAGTTATTGCCCTCTATCACTAAATTTTGAAGCTTTGATTATAAAACAGGAATCCATCTTTCCTTTAAGAAGCATATCTATTGCTAATTAGAAAATATATTTAACATTGCAAAAATCACTCTCATGGGGTAGATGTTATGACAGGGGAATCTTATTTTTATAGTTAAAAATATGTACCACATTTTAGTAAGCAATTATTTTTAAAGTGTGAAATACCACTCCAATAAAATTTATATGAGTACAGTCAAAACACATGCTAATTAGATCCTTCATGAGATGAGTCAGACAGATGTATATTGTGTTTTTATTTTACAGTTTTACAGTGTTCCAACTTTTTATTATTACCTTGGTGAGGAGCAAATGAGGTAGTTATATTAATTTTTTAGGATTATTTTAAACTAATAAGGTCCTCAGAGATTCAAAAATAAATATATTTAGAAGTATAATATTCATCACGGAATTTCTTTGTTGAGTTAAACACAATTAAAATTTTCATAAAAGAGTTTTGTGTTTTAATAGATTTTTTTCCTTACTTTTAGGATATATCTTAAGATGTATAGCATAAATTGATACAGTTGACAAAGAATAGCTTATAGGAATCATTGAGAAGGGAATGGTTGATGAACATATATCCCTAAAGATTTATGCAGCCTTTGTAAAATTATTAAATGTCTTCTGCATATAAAGCAATGCATGTGTGTATGTGCATGTTCAGTCACCAGATCGTGTCCAACTCTTTATGACCCCATGGAATGTAGCCTGTCAGGCTTCTCTATCCTTAGATTTCCCAGGCAAGAATACTGTGTAGCCATTTCCTTCTCCTGGGGATCTTCCTGACCCAGGAATCAAACCTGTGTCTCTTGCTTGGCAGGCAGATTCTTTTACCACTGAATCAACAGTACTGTAGATAAAGATAATAGAGTTACTATATATCTGCTCCTTAAAATAGAAATATCCTTTAATTAAAGGCAAGTCAAATATACCTTAGTACAAATGACAGTTTTTTAAGCCTCTTTATTTAACATGCATGTATATGCATGTGTGTGAACACATGTGCACATACACATATAAAGGGTCTGTATCACCCCAAAACAGTCAAAACTGAACACAAAGACCTCCAATTACAACTATATAAGAAACAGAGCTGGATAACTGTAACAATTCTTCATCTAAAGCTACTCAAAGGAAGAGATTCTGTCTAACTTTTGAGTAAGAAGTTCCACAATGTTTTATGCATCTTTGTGAACAAGACGCATTCCTGACAGCATGAAAAATTTTAGGCAGATTTTTTTTCTGCATATAGGTCTCCAAATTCCTTTTCTAACTGTATTTACTTTAGAAAGATTATAGTTATAAATTCCTTCTCTTCCCTTTTGAGATATAGACCTACAACCCATTTATGTCTTCCCTGAGGACCTAGGAATCATCTCTTTAAAATGGAGTCATCAAGAGTGTCTCTTCATCTCCCAACCTCATGTACTTTTCCATTACCTCACTCCAGCATTTGAAATCCTTTTGCTTATCGTGAAATTTTCAATCTCTCTCACTTATTGCGATAGTCTTGGCCACTATTGAAATAATCTGGAATAGAGAGGCTTGGCACTTTTTAACAAGTATCCATTGCAATTTTTCTTTACAGTAAATATGCAAGCTATATATATGAAAGAATTTGATTGAATCACTTTTGGCTAAAATAAACAGCCAATTCAGTCAATAGATTCATTTATACAAAGGAGACCTTAAATAGTAAGGTCGCTGGCTTTTTGCTCTATACAAAAGGAATTGCATTGAAAGATTTAATAACAAATTTGTTTTTGGAGGGTAAACTAGTTAAGTCATGTGTAGATATGCATTTCTTGTCCTGGAAAAATAAATATATTTACTATTGTGTTTATGGGCTTCCCAGGTGATTCTAGTGGTAAATAACTGGCCTGCTAGGGCAGAAGCAATAGAGATGTGGATTTGATCCCTGGCTATGAATATATTAAAAAGTTTTCTTACAAAGGAATATAAAGATTTAAAAATAATTTATCAGAGCTTCTCTAGTGAAGAATCTGCCTGACAAAACAGGAGACAGGAGACACAGGTTCGATCCCTGATCCAGGAAGATCCCACATGCTGCAGAGCAACTACTGAGTCAGCACTCCACAGCCCCGGAACTGCAACTGCTGAGCCCATGTGCCACAGCTCCGGAAGCCTGCATGCCTGTAGCCCATGATCTGCAACAGCAGGAGCCGGAGCAATGAGAAGGCCATGCACTACAACTAAAGAGCAAGTACTACTTGCAACTAACAAGCCCACTCAGCAACGAATACCTATCTAAGCCATAAATAAAGAAATTGTTTTAAAATTATTTACCAATTGTTCCAGTTACTAAACCTAAGCAAAGTGCTCTAGAACAATATTACTTCATTTCTTTCAAAGCTCAAGAGATATTTTCAAATATTATGCAACTGGTCTTCAGCTTAGAAGGTAAATGCTTAAGGAGTGATATACTGGGATATATTTTGTGATTGAAATTTTATCAACATAAGTGAAATAAGTGCTTTTTAGTATATTAGTAAAGGAAAGAATTCATAACGATGTAACTGGGAAAACTGGGAAATGTTCATAACAACATATTAAATTCTAAATTTATATTTATATTGCTCCCATTTTATAGATAAATTTTGAAATAAATGTTGCTTTATTTTATGGTGAATTTACTTTTAAGTATATATACCTAAAAATATTTCTTACTCCAAGTGTCAAGTATATGATTTAAAATAACATATTAACAAACTAAAGAATAAAATTCATATGATTATCTCAATAGATGCATTAAAAGCATTTGATAAGTTTCAACATCAATTTATGATAAAAACATCAACATAATAAAGGCCTTATATGACAAAACCACAGCTAACCTCATACTCAATGGTGGAAAGTTGAAAGCATTTCCTTTAAGATCAAGAGCAAGACAAGGACCCCACTTGTGCCATTTTATTCAATATAGTTATGAAAGTTCCAGCCACAGGAGTCAGAGGAAAGAAAAGAAATAATGAGAACCCAATTGAACAAAGGAGAAGCAAAACTGTCATTGTTTGTAGATGACATGAAACTGTATATAGAAAATCCTAAGGACACCACCAGAAAACTACTAGAGCTCAGCAATGAATTTGGTAAAGTTGCAGTAAAAAAAATTAATATACAGAAATCTGTTGCATTTCTGTACATTAACAATGAAGTATCAGAAAGAGAAATTAAGGAAACTATACCATTTATCATCATATCAAACAGAATAAAATACCCACAAACAAGCCTACATGAGGAGACAAAAGACCTAAAAGCTATGAGATGGTGTAAATTGATAAGCCACTGTGGAAAAAGGTATAGAAGTTTCTCAAAAAACTAAAAATATAACTATATTATGACCTACCAACTATATTATGACCTACCATAATAGAACTATATTATGACCTATCTCTAGTCCTGGGTATACATTCAAAAAATCCTACTAATTCAACAAGACACATGTACCCCAATGTTCATAGCAGCATTATTTATTGCCAAGATATGCAAGGAACCTAAGTGTCCATGGGCAGATGAACTGATAAAGAAGATGTGATACACACACAAAAAAGTGGAATACTACTCAGCCAAAAAAAGAATGAAATTTTGCTATTTCAATACATGCATGGACTTGGAGAGTATTATGTTAAGTGAAATAAGTCAAAGAGAAAATACTGTGTGATATCACTTACATGTGATATCTGAAAAATACAACAGACTCACGAATATAACAAAAAGAGACCAGCTCACAGATAGGGAGAACAAGCTAGCGGTTTCAACTGGGGAGAGGAGCAAAATCGGGCTGGGGAAGTGGGAAGGACAAACTTCTGGGTATAAAATACACTCAAGAATGCACAACAAGGAGAAGACAGTAACTATTTTGTAATAAATAAATAAAAAGTAACCTTTAAAATGGTTAAAAATAAAATATTTATTGAAAATAAATTAAACAAATAAAATTATTATTTAGATAATTTAGTAAATGATCTATGGCATTTTGAACCTTGATCTTGACTTTACTCATGTTGTTGTTCAGTCGCTATATCCAGGCTTCCCTGTCCTTCACCATCTCCCTCATTTTGCTCAAACTCATGTCCATTGAGTCAGTGATGGCAGCCAGCCACCTCATCCTGTGTTACTCCTTTCTCCACCCTCAATGTTTCCCAGTATCAGGGTGTTTCTGATGACTCAGCTCTTCACATCAGGTTCCCAAAGTATTGGAGGTTCAGCTTCAGCATCAATCCTTCCAATGAATATTCAGGGTTGATTTCCTTTAGGATTGACTGGTTTGATCTCCTTGCAGTTCATGGGACTCTCAAGAGTCTTCTCCAGCACCACAATTCAAAAGCATCAATTTTTCATTGTTCAGACTTCTTTATGGTCCAACACTCACATCCATACATGACTATAGGAAAAATATAGCTTTGAGCATATGGAAATTTGTTGGCAAAGTGATGTCTCTGCTTTTTAAAAAGTTGTCTAGGTTTGTCATAGCTTTTCTTCCAAGGAGCAAGCATCTTTTAAATTTTAGCTGCAGTCACCATCCACAGTGATTTGGAGTCCAAGAAAATAAAATCTGTCATTCTTTCCATTTTTTCCCTGTCTATTTGCCATGAAGTGATGGGGCCAGATGCCATGATCTTTGTTTTTGAATGTTGACTTTTCCCCCCCACTTTGGTCTGTCAAACATTGTCAATTTTTTTTCTGCAAATTAATATATTTTTAAGTATAGTGTCCCATAAGTGATAGGATTTTGTGACCTCTAGTCTGGTGTACAAGTGTATTACCACAACATTATATAATTAGATGGAACTTCCAATAGGCCATATAATATCTCCAAGACAGGCGTTTAAAAAATCACTTACATGCAAAAAGTTCAAATATGCTGTCCCTTCTGATCACCTTAATTTTGGGGGAAAAAATTTAAAAATTTTCAAAAGCATGGCAATGAGAATAAAATATAACCTAATATATCTGATGCAAAGCAGATATGAATTGTTTGAGAAAAATCTTTAGAATCTGAAATAACCCAAGTTACACGTGGTATAAACCAGCATGTGACTGGTAACCATATGGGATGATGCAGACTGTGATGAACTGTGTAACCATATACTATCTTCATTAAAGGAATTAGTCCTCCTAGCTGAGCAAGTTATTCTAGATCTTGGAGTAAAAAATTAACATGGGCTGAAAATATTGTTCAAATGACATGTATACCCATGGTGGATTCAAGTCAATGTATGGCAAAACCAATACAATGTTGTAAAGTAAAATAAATAAATTAATTAAAAAAGAAGAAAAATAATGTTTTCAGAAATGCCTGGTATAATGTGAAAAATGGAAAGGAGGCAAGATCATTAAATTCATTAAGAAGCTAAAAAAAAGAATGCATATAAAATGTGCCAAAAGAGAATTTCAAAGAGCATATGTGATCTTAATATTGTTGACAAAATAGTAGGTGGATATATATTGATCAAAATGAACTATGAGAATTCTAAGCTATCAGTAACAAATTTTATTATATTTTCAGTCTCTAGACCTGTTCAAGATTTCACAAAGATTGTTTACAAAGACATTATTTTATTTCCACATTCAAAGAAATGTGAAATTAGCTATTTAAGATAAAGATTATGTACCTTAATAAAGACTATTATATCTATATGGACACATGTTATGCCACATAGCATAACTGGCCTTCCCTGCTGGCTCAGAGGTTAAAGCATCTGCCTGCTATGCGGGAGAACTGGGTTCGATTCCTGGGTCAGGAAAATCCCCTGGAGAAGGAAATGGCAACCCACTCCAGTATTCTTGCCTGGAGAATCCCATGGATGAAGGAGCCTGGTGGGCTACAGTCCACGGGGTCGCAAAGATTCGGACACGACTGAACGACTTCACTTTTCACTTTCACTTATGCCACATAGGTCATGTGTGTTAGTTGTTCAGTTGTGTCTGACTCTGCAACCCTATGGACTGTAGCCCATCAGATTTCTCCATCCATGGATTCTCCAGGCAAGAATACTGGAGTAGATTGCCATTCCCTTCTCCAACATAAGCCATAAGTTATAAACTATTTATTCCATTTAAAATACTGACAAAAAAATAAATAACCAACAGTCCCCTGAAAGTAAAGCTAAACATTGAAAATGAAAAGAAAATATTAACTTTAATCTGGTAACATAAGTTGATATTTATGAGAAAACAAAGTCCCTCTGAAGCCATCTCCTCTTTCTAATTAACTAAGTATAGTAAACACTTCATGGTGTCTCTAAGATCTGTGTGCTCATCAGCAAATAGATTGCCTAAAAATATCTAATAAGAAGAGAATCACCCCCTTCTGGTAAAATGACAATGTGTTATGCATGCACAAATGATCATTTGGATAAGACACTTTAATGTGGTTGAATTACCATCATGATAG
Organism: Cervus elaphus; assembly: GCF_910594005.1. Lineage (NCBI taxonomy): Eukaryota > Metazoa > Chordata > Mammalia > Artiodactyla > Cervidae > Cervus > Cervus elaphus. The sequence goes on from NC_057819.1 coordinate 35,145,724, forward strand.
CCAACAAATCTCATTTATGCCTCAATTATATCTTAATTTTAGAAATGAAAGATTGAAGTATAATCCATAAGTCTTACAAATTTAATAACCTACATAAAATAAGGATATAAAAAGCACATTCTTTGTCATTCTTCCTGAGACAACTCACATGAAAACCATCAAAGTCATCTCTAAGTCTAGTGAAAAGTGAGAAAAGGTTTTTAAGGTAAAATTCAGCTCTGATTTCACAGGTAAAACATAAGTAGATTTTTAAACACAAGTAACCATTCTCTCTGAATTCTTCAGGCATCTTAAGGTCAGCCTGTACTAAATGACTGAAGATATAAAATGGTTCTGATGAGTTGATCTGAGATATTGAATTTGAAGTTCTTTTGCTTAGGGGCTATCAGGAGAACATATGTCAAGAGGTTTGACTTCTGGCAGCATCAGCCTAAATCTCTGTGCACACAGTCATGCCTGCCAGGCAAAAGACTCAAGTATACATAAGGTTGAATAGTTCATGCTTTAAAATTGAAGAACAAATATTTTCCTCTTTTATTGTACCACTTATAGACTTAACAAGAACTCAAAATGCTATACCTCTTGCACTTTTTTCTTAAAAAAAAAAATTAAACTTCTGTGTAATAAAACAGCAAAGCTAAGGTAGCATTCTTGGATGTCTGGGCAAAATCACCTCTGTTCAATGACTTTTCTAATCTAAACTTTTCACAATCTAAATTGAGTTACTAAAATAACACTATTGCTATTATTTTCTAAAGAGGTCATAATTATAAACTCTCTTACAGGGACTGTGAAAGTAGATGTGAAATAGGAATCCCAGGAATATCAGTTCTTGATACAAAAATAAGGAAGCAGCAAAATAAACAGAAAGAGAGAGAGTATGCCTAGGAATGTTTGGCAAGGTATTAGAACTGTAAGTGCTAGAAATACCAAACAATTATGTATGAACAAGGAAGCTGCATAACCTGTGAATTCAGACCTATTAGAAATTATAAGTGGATCAACAAGCACAAGTTTAAATTTGATTTCCAAAAATATCCAGAGAATAACAGAAACAAGAAGCGCTGACATTTTGTGACTTTGATTTAATTTCATAATAACATATAAGAATTATAAGATAGCAATTATTTTCTACATGCCTTAGGCCAGGAACTGAATAAAGTAGCTCCTCCCCCCATCCATGAGAATTTGTTCCAAGACCCCCAGTGATGCCTGAAACTGCACATAGTACTGAGCCCTTCATTTACTGCACCTTTCCCCATTATCATTGGTGTAGAAATTGTACAGGGTGAATGCCCTGTACAATAAAAGGGATGATTCATGATCTCAGCGGGATAGAGCAAGTGGGTGTGAGATTTCATCACACTTCTGAGAATGGCATGGAATTGAAAACTTATGAATTGTGCATTCTGGAAGTTTCCATTTAATATTTTTGGACCCCTGTTGACCCTGAGTAACTGAAACCGTGAAGAGCAAAACCTCAGATAAGGGGTGACTGCTATACTATATTTTTAATAACTATTTATTTGTTTGTGTATTTTTAGCTGCATTGGGTCTTAGTTTGCAGCACTCAGGATGTTTCACTGTGGTGTGCAGGCTCTTCATTTTGTTAAACAGGCTACGCCCTTGTTGTGGTGCTGGATCTTCTGCTTCAGGGAATGTGCGATCTTAGTGCCCCAGGTAAGGACTGAACCCAAATTCCCTACATTGGAAGGCATATCCTTAACCACTGGACCACCAAAAGAGTCCCCTACTGTACTATATTTATATCTTTATCACATTCAGATGTTTAAGAGGGAAACTCCTCAACAAATCCTTAAGCATATTGTATGCAATGCAAGATGGCAAACCAAGTAAGATATTGAAGATGTTACACACACTTTAGGGAGAAAAAGTCAGTATTTTATAAATGTGTTTGTCTGCTTATCACATTAGTTTTGATAACATGCTTATAAGGCAGGCAGTTGGTATCACTCTCTCATATAGATGAAGAGCTATATATATATATATATATATGGGGTGGAACTGAGGAGATATTTAGCAACTAGTAAGGATGGTGAATTTCTTCCCTCATGGCTCAGTAGTAAAGAACCTGCCTGTCAGTGAAGGAGATGCCAGTTCAGTCCCGGGTTCTGGAAGATCCCCTGGAGAAGGAAATGGCAAATCACTTCAGTATTCTTACCTGGAAATCCTGTGGACAGGTGAGCCTGATGGGCTACAGTCCAGTTCATGGGGGTCACAAAAGAGTCATATACAACTTAGTGACTAAAAAACAACAAACAACTGTAAAAAGAAGGCATCATTGAAGAGAAGTTGAGTCATATGGTCAGAAGTTGAATCACTTGAATCAAGGTAAGTCACTTGCTGGCCATTAGACTATAGACACATTGCATTGTTTCTCTGTGTTTTAGCCTTCCTCACTGTGCATGAAGAGTCTGGTGCATGCCTGTGTGCAAAGTCGCTTCAGTTGTGTCAACTCTGTGACCCTATGGACTGTAGCCCGCCAGGCTCCTCTGTCCCTGTGATTCTCCAGGCGAGAATACTGGAGTGGGTTGCCATGCCCTCCTCCAGGGGATCTTCCTGACCCAGGGATCGAACTCACATCTCTTATGTCTCCTGCACTGGCAGGCAGGTTCTTTACCGCTAGCACCACCTGGGAAATCTGAAGGGTCTGGTAGTAAACATATTTACATGTTGTGTGCTGTCTGTTGGATAACACACACAAGGCTCCTTCTGATAAGGGTACATGCTTGTATGTATGCCTGTGCACATCTCATACATATGCATGGGCATGTGTACTATGTGGATATTATGGGTATATGTGTTTATGACTTCAAGAAATGATAGTGTTCTTACTGTCACCAGGATTCAAACTCAGGGTTATTTTTACACCAAAACTCATGTTTTCCCTGCATTAGTGCCAAAATCACAAGTTTCTTTGGTTGCTGCTTTGACAGAGATGAAGAAAAAAAGATTTATTCTCTTTTACTGCTATTTTTATTTAAAACTCCCAACCCAATTAAAGGTTTTTTCAGACATTGTGGCAGTTCCAACAAGTATAGGCAATATTTTCAGATTACAAAGGTAATCGTAATATTATAAGGTTGCAAGATAAAGTTGAAATTGACTACTGTTTTCTTTAAAATGTTATTATTGTTTGGTTTGATGAATTTAATTAGACATTTAGCATTTCATATAGAAATATTGTACCTAAACTGACATACAAAAATTCACATTTGAACCAACCATAGTAGAAACCCAAAGACAGTGATATTTTGTGATTTTATGTGCAACTTTTATAACAAATATCTGCTTCATTGCACAGATTTAATTAGCTCACTAACACAGAAACACTGTGTCAAAATAATTTCAGATGAAAAGATCAAATTTAAAAATCAACAAAATTATTTCCCCCAATCCAGCCTGCCATCCTGTGGTTAATTTGTGGTCCTATATCAGGTATCGGTTTAGGGGCTGTTTTTACTAGTAAATGCTCTGTGAATCCAACCACAGCACAGGGCTTCGTGGGGTAGAGACTCTTGCTTGGTGTGTGCATTTCATGTTGTCTTGTCCTGTTGATTATTCAGTTGCAGTTGTTATTTTCAGTTTGTTAACTGTGAAGTGATATGTACTTTGTTGAAGATCTTATTGACTAAACAAATGGCTACAAATGCAAAAATCCAGTGTATTGTGTTTTACTGTAGGCTATGGTCATCACCTAGGAGAAGATCAAATTCTAGTTCTATACACAAAAAGACTTAATAAAATCAGATAAAATACTGTCAATCTACCACAAAGACTTAAATATATTTATTTTATGTGAAGCTTTCAGAGTTTTCTTCTATCTTACTGCAGTATTTTACTACATTGGTAATCGGATACAACAATATTATTACAGTTATTTGCTTTCATATCTAACTCTGCTTTTGCTTCCATAGTCCTTGGTTTATTAAGGGTTATTAGCAGGGTTCATCGATCATCTTGTCTTATCTATTACAATATCTGGCAAAGAATAACTGAATGTTACATTTACATTTACTGAGGGCCAGATGTGGTCAGTTTATGTGCTTTACTGATTCTATTTGCCAACACCACTCTAAGGTAGGAACTGCCATTTCCACTTCAGAGTTTGGAAATTAATATGATGACCAAAGTCATTCAGAAATTATGTTCAGATGATTGGCTTTGAAATTTGAACTCTCTATCATTGTAGAATATTTTCCTAGCAGATTTGGTACCAAGTAAATGATGCTTAGAGAAGACAGGAAGGAAAACAAAGAAACAAAGACAGTAAGAAAAGAAGAAAGGAAAGAAATTAATGAGTCAGAAAGGAAGAAAGGAATATAGGGAGGAAAGAATAATATTTAATGTATAATAAATTAAGTGATAAAAACAAAATAAATGGAGTGTTACAATCCATAGAAATGGCCTATTTAACATATATACTGCAAATATATACTAATATGCAGAAGTTAATAAAATATTTTATTAAATGATATGTATTCAAATTATATGTAATATTTTAGTCATTTAAAACTTTATATGAATAAAGTGTCATTTCACATATTGCTTCATTTTTTACTGTACTCCCATAAATCCTATGGATGTAGGTAGTTCATGTATTATTGTGATTATTTTTCAGATGAGAATACTCTCAAATAGATGAAGTAAATCTTCTGGAAACAGCTTGGAAGCAAAATCAAGAACAGCAGTAGATCTAATTAAAAAGTCAGGTAAATACTGTTTTATCCTTTCTATATAATTTAAGAGGCATTATTCAGCAAAATAAGTAACCACTCCATATTTTGTGTTCTTCCACTTACAGGATTAACCTTACTATTTCTTCTAAACTTGATACCCATGGATCAAGCTCGCTTGCTTGACAAGTTTATTCACCTGGATACATACAGCATAACTTTAAACATCCCAAAGAAAACTTGCATTCTTCCTTCTGAATCTAATTCTCTTTCCCAGTTGCCCACCATAGAAATGGGCATTTGTTTCTTTAGTCAGAATTCTAAAAATTATTCATAACTTATTTTCTCTCATTATTGACAATAGTTCATCAGTAAACCCAAATGATTCCTCTTCCACAATTCTCTCAAATCAGCCACTGAAAACTATTTTTGTGACCACTATCACAACTCAAGTGTAATCATCTCTGCTCACTCCCTGGACCTCATACACACCTCCACTTCACTCACAATGACCCAGTCACATGTGTCTCCCTCTTATTTTTTTTTTAACATGGTAAGTTTATTCCTACCTAGGGCTTTTAGCATTTTGCCAATCCATATGTCATGGACTTTCCCTACCTATTTGTCAATTGTTGTTTGTTGTTGTTATTTAGTCACTAAGTTGTGTCTGACCCCTTGTGACCCTGTGGATTGGACTGTAGCCCACCAGACCCCTCTGTCTATGGAATTTCCCAGGCAAAAATACTGGAGTGGTTGCCATTTTCTTCTCCAGGGGCTCTTCCTGAACTGGAGAGCAAACCGGGGTCTCCTGAACTGCAAGTGGATTCTTCACTTCTGAGCCACCAGAGAAATATTGTCAGGTCCATTACACATTATCAGAACACATTTCTGAAATTATCACACATCTGCCTTACTTTCCAAAATTTGTATTAAATGGCATAGCTTATATTGTTTTTTATGGAATATATCACTATTTGAAGTGAACTTGTTGTGATGGCTCATTTTATGTGTCAGCATGACTAAGCATGTGGCATCAAATTAAGCATTTTTTGAGGTGTGCCCCTGAGATGTTTCTGGGTGAGATTGGAATTTGCATCTGTTGGACTCAATAAAGTAGACTGCCTTCCCTAAGGTGAGTGGGCATCATCCAATCTGTTGAAGACCTAAGTAGAAAAAACAAAAAGAGAGAGAAACAACGGAAGGAGGAATTCACCTCTTTTTACTACCTTACTGTTTAGGCTTTGCCAGGTGGCGCTAGTGGTAAAGAAGCCACCTGCATATACAGAAGACCCAGGAGACCCAGGTTCGATCCCTGCGTCAGGAAGATCCCTGGAGAAGGAAAGGGCAACCCACTTCAGCATTCTTGCCTGGAAATCCCATGGACCATAGAGACTGGCAGGCTACAGTCCTTGGGGTAGCAAAGAGCCAGATGTGACTGAAGAGACATAGAATGCACTGTTTAGGCTAGGTCATCTCATTTCATCTTCTCCTGCCCTTGGGCTGGATTTACACCTCATCTTCTCTGACTCTCAAGCATTTGGACACAGAATGAATTCAGTTCAGTTCAGTTCACTCGCTCAGTCATGTCCGACTCTTTGCAACCCCATGGACTGCAGCACTCCTGGCTTCCCTGTCCATCACCAACTCCCAGAGCTTACTCAAGCTCATGTCCATTGAGTCGGTGGTGCCATCCAACCATCTCATCCTCTGCCATCCCCTTCTCTTCCCACCTTCAATCTTTCCCAGAATCAGGGTCTTTTCAAATGACTCAGTTCTTCTTATCAGGTGGCTAAAGTATTGGAGTTTAGCTTCAACATCAGGCCTTCCAATGAATATTCAGGACTGATTTCCTTTAGGATGGACTGGTGGGATCTCCTTGCAGTCCAAAGGACTCTCAAGAATTTTCTCCAACAACACATTTCAAAAGCATCAATTCTTCAGTGTTCAGCTTTCTTTATAGTCCAGCTCTCACATCCATACATGACTACTGGAAAAACCAAAGCTTTGACTAGATGGAACTTTGTTGGCAAAGTAATGTCTATGCTTTTTAATATGCTGTTTAGGTTGGCCATAACTTCTCTTCCAAGAAGCAAGTGTCTTTTAATGTCATTGCTGCAGTCACCATCTGCAGTGATTTTGGAGCCCCTCTCCCACCCCCACCAAATAAAATCTCTTACTGTTTCCATTATTTTCCCATCTATTTACCATGAAGTGAATGGACCAGATGCCATGGTCTTAGTTTTCTGAACAACATTTTCACTCTCCTCTTTCACTTTCATCAAGAGGCTCTTTAGTTCTTCTCTGCTTTCTACCATAAGGGTGGTGTCATCTGCATATCTGAAGTTATTGATAGTTCTCCCAGCAATCTTGATTCCAGCTTGTGCTTCATCCAGCCCAGCGTTTCTCATGATATACACTGCATATGAGTTAAATAAGCAGGGTAACAATATACAGCCTTGATGTACTCCTTTCCTGATTTGGAACCAGTCTATTGTTCCATGTCCAGTTCTAACTGTTGCTTCCTGACCTGCATACAGATTTCTCAAGAGGCAGGTCAGGTGGTCTGGTATTTCCATCTCTTTCAAAATTTTCCAGTTTGTTGTGATCCACACAGTCAAAGACTTTGGCATAGTCAATAAAGCAGAAGTAGATGTTTTTCTGGAATTCTCTCACTTTTTCAATGATCCAATGGATGTTGGCAATTTGATCTATTGTTCCTCTGCCTTTTCTAAATCCAGCTTGAACATCTGGAAGTTCATGGTTCACATATTGCTGAAGCCTGGCTTGGAGAATTTTGAGCATTACTTCACTTGCGTGTGAGATGAGTGCAATTGTGCAGTGGATTGAGCATTCTTTGTCATTGCCTTTCTTTGGGATTGGAATGAAGACTGACCTTTTCCAATTCCATGGCCACTGCTGAGTTTTCCAAATTTGCTGGCATATTGAGTGCAGCATTTTCAGGGCATCATCTTTTAGGATTTGAAATAGCTCAACTGGAATTCCATCACCTCCACTAGCTTTGTTGATAGTGATGCTTCCTAAGGCCCATTAGACTTTGTATTCCAGGATGTCTGGCTCTAGGTGTGTGACCACACCATCGTGATTATCTGAGTCGTGAAGATCTTTTTCATATAGTTCTTCTGTTATTCTTGCCACCTCTTCTTAATATCTTCTGCTTCTGTTAGGTCCATACCATTTCTGTCCTTTATTGACCCCCTCCAGGGGATCTTCTCAACCCAGGGATCGAACCTGGGTCTCCCACACTGCAGGCAGGCGCTTTACTATCTGAGCCAATATAGTAAGGAGCTAAATTGACTATGATACTTTTGAAAAACTGATGAATATAATGATATTGATTGCTTGCTCTTAATGTCACTGAGTAAAGTGGTGAAAGAAAAAGATGACTTTAGGGTTTAGAATTCTGAGATCAAGCACCATATGAATAACCTAAGGGCTTTCACAAGGGCACCACTGAAGGAAACCTTTGTGTCTATACCTTCAGGGCTAAAATTGTTAAAAATCCATGACAGAACCTTATCCTATGAATGACTGGATTCAAGCGCAAGTTGAACTCTTAGCCTTGGTATCTAGTGCTAAAGTGAGGGCATTGACTGAGAAAGAATAGGATCCCATAAGTCAAGATGGGGACATATGGGAAGACTTTGATGAAGCTGGGAATATTAAGTCCTAAAATTTTGGCTAGTGGAAGAGGTTTCTCCACCCACAGGGGCAGTGGCATCCCCACCCATGGTGGTATTGTCTTTTGCACCTCCTTATGTGGAGATTAACCCTGTATTGCCTTAGAAAACTCTGATATCTTCCCCTGAGGACATTGCATACAAGACAATGCTAATTCTCCTTAGTACCCACCCCAACACACTCTTTGCTTCTAGACCTATAAATAGACTCATGTCCCAGCAGGTACTTCAAGGTAAGGCACGAAGTATAACCCACAAGGAAAGGTGCTACAGTTCAAAATGACAACTTCAGTCTCCTAATTTATACAGAAAAATATATAGGAAATACATGTGAGAATGAATATTAAGGGTGTGGGATAGTGGTGGAATGCACATACATTTGGATATGGCTAAATTTATTGCTATGGACTCACCAAGAAGAGACTGGGCATTTAATGCTGCAACTGTAACAGAACTGGAAAGGGTTTTAAATCTAAGTTTGGTTGGTTGGCTGAAACATGAACCAAAATGTGGCCCACAGTGAGTGAACTGGAAATGCCAGATATGCTTTAGTTTAATTTAGATGAAGGGATTCAAGCTTAAAGAGACTGAAATACTACAGTGGAGAGGGTCCAAAAGGCAGAACTCTCACAAATACTGAGAGTAATCCATTTGTGAGGGGAGTCTCCTTGAAGAGGTCTGTGATCAGTCTTCTCTGTAGAACAGACCTCACAGTGGGAACTGCAGTCATTGAGCTGAGAAACCAAATACAAGGAGTAATTGATCAATGGGATGACATGGGCCAAGTGGCAGCACTCAGCTGCCAAAGCATGGTGTCCATAATTATATGGCAGCTGATCATATAGCAGCTCCATGGACTGTGGCCAACTGTTTGGTTGAATGGTTAGAGACATAGAAGTATTATGATTAAAAAACTGGTGACCAAAAAATGGCGAGAATAATATGTGGACAGACTTCTCTGAATGGGCAGAAAAATGAAGGCATGTATTTATGTCCCACGTAAATGCTGACTAAAAGTGAAAGTGAAGTCGCTCAGTTGTGTTTGACTCTTTGCGACCCCATGAACTGTAGCCCACCAGGCTCCTCCCTCTATGGGATTCTCCAGGCGAGAATACTGGAGTGGGTTGCCACTTCCTTCTCCAAGGGATCTTCCCAAACCAGGGATTGAACCTGGGTCTCCCACATTGCAGGCAGACCCTTTAACCTCTGAGCCACCAGGGAAACCCTGCTGACTAAAGGGTAGAGGATTTAAATCCTCAGAAGAGGATTTTCATAATTAAGTGGATAAAACAACCTATTCTGTGGATACTAATTTCCTCAGTCATCTCTGTCATTGTCCAAAGGGTTTTGAACAAAGTCTAAGGTGGTCATGGTGGCAGGGTTGGAGGTGATGCATGAACTCAGCCACATGGACTTCTGATCATCAAATCTGACTTGTGTATAACCACAGCTGAGTGAGTACCCAACCTTCGACAAAAAGACCAACCCTGAGCCCTTGTATGGTAATATTCCCCGGGGTGATCAGTCACCTACCTGGTGAGGTTGGTTACATTGTACCACTTCCATCATAGTAGGGACAGCATTTTGTTCTTAGTAGAATAGCCACTTACTTCAGATAAGAATTTGCCTTTTCTCCATGCAATGCATCTACCCAATGACCATCAATGAACTTACAGAATGCCTTATACACCATCATGATTTTCAACAAATTGTTGTTTCTGATCAGGAAACCCATTTCACAGCAAAGGATAATGGCAATGGTCTCATACTAATGGAGTTCACTGATATAACCATGTTTCCTTCCAACAAAGGAAATAAGGTAATTTTAACACTCAACATTCTGAAGTTATTAATATGAAGAACTATAAAGACCCATGGTATATAGAGGCAACATTGTTGTTGCTTACTTGCTCAGTCATGTCTGAATCTTTTGCAGCACTATAGACTGTAGCCCACCAGGCTCCTCTGTCCATGGAATTTCCCAGATAAGAATACTGGAGTGAATTGCCACTTCCTTCTCCAGGGGGTCTTCCTGAACCAGGGATTGAACCCATGTCTCCTGCATTGGCAGGCAGGTTCTTTACTACTGAGCCACCAGGGAAGCCCAGAAACAGCATACATACTGAAATATTTTAAAATCAAGAAAGTGCATTTTTCAAATATAAATTGCAATATAGACTAGGTTCTTATTAGTTGCATATCTTATATATAATAGTGTGACATATACATACTATGTATAAAGTAGATAACAAATAAGAACATATTCTATATCACAGGAAACTCTACTCAATTCTCTGTAATGACCTATATGGGAGAAGGATCAGGAAAGAGTAGATATATGTATATGTGTAATTGATTCACTTTGCTGTACAGCAGAAGCTAATACAACTGTGAATTATCTATACTCCAATGAGAATTAATTTAAAAATCATGATATAGGGACATGCACAATAAAAATGTGTAGAAAACACTTGCTTTTTGAACACTTATTTTTATGAAAAATATAAGGACTAAAACATGGTATATGGTTGGGTAAATTATGTATTGTTGTTATGTATCTCCATACATTAACTTTGCGATGCCAAGAACACTATCGTTCACCCTATTCTAGTTATTTTGAAAAATAAAGTGTAGTGAAAATGAAGTGTAGTAGAAATAGTACAGGCTAAAAGACTGACAAAATTGGGACTGACTTCATGCCCTGTATTAGCCACTGATTTACAGCCCAGGGGTAAGTGAATTGGAGAATATTCATACAATGGGATAGTATATAATTATAAAAGTGAACAAATAACAGCTTCAAGAAACCTGTTATAAATGTCTTAAAACATTGAACACAAAAGATTTAAATTATTTCATTTATATATCATTAAATCAGGTAAATTAAACTAATTTTCAGACGTCACCATCATGGAGAAATTATGACGTTGCTAGTGACTGGGCAATGATTGGCATGAGAGGAAGAATCTCTAGAGGGTTTGGTATCATTCAGTTTAGTGATATGGTATACACCAAGTATATCATATGCTTGTAATTTGTTTACTTATGTGAATTATAGTATCATAAAGCATTATTTTAAAGATGTATTATAGAAATAGTATTAGTGTATTGTTAAGCATTCTGAAATTTATACTCTGATCACCTGTGTTTATATTGTGACCATGAATGAGACAACAATCTTACCAACTGATCCACACTATGACTTTTACAAAACTACACATTAAAAAAAAAAAACTACACATTTTACAAAGCTAAAATATTTAGTAAGGGCGCTAAGTCATTTCAGTCATGTCCAACTCTCTGCGACCCTATGGACTGTAACCTACCAGGCTCCTCTGTTCATGGGATTCTCCAGGCAAGACTACTGGAGTGAGTCCCATGCCCTTCTCTAGGGCCTCTTCCCGACCCAGGGACTCAACCCATGTCTGTCTCCTGCATTGACAGACAGGTTTACCAGTAGTGTCACCTTGGAAGCCCATAAATTTAGCAAATACAGGTGTTCTACACGGTGATAATGATAAAATGCTCAAAGAACAGTAGTGCCAGGACTGGGCTGAAGAACAGTTAAATGAGTCAGTTCCATGGTTTATTTTCCGTTAGCATCTTTTAATACTTTAGAATATTCAAGTTCACCTAATTTGGGTAAAAAGAGTGCTCTTTGATAAAGGATGGCTGTTTGATTAAGGATGGTTCAGTAGGAAAGTAATCTTTCACATTTTTAATAATTCTAGAGATGGTTTATAACTCACACACTATTCTCCTGACAGGGGCAGAAATGTCTTATTTGATGTTCAAGTCCTATAGAAACAATGGCATAATCACTGTGATGTTTGCTCACATTACACAGGCATGAACAATGAGTTATTAGATACGATTTTCATTTGTGTTCCAGGAGATAGCCACCATTACCCTAAAGACAATGAAATAAGTAGAAAAAAAAATGCTGGGCTCTGCTCTTTTTTAGCATGACTTTAAGTTATTCCTTTTTTTAATATTTAATATTGAGGATAAATTGCCTCAGCTTAGACTTGACTTACACATTCCTCTAGGATAGTCATTTGCATTGTAATATTTTAAGCTAAGCAAGCTTACTTATTCAGGAAGCTATTAAATGCAATATTTTTTCTCCTTTATTTACCTTACATAAAGCAATTTGATTTTGTAGAGAAATTAATTGAACAAAATAAAAGGGAGAACATACAAAAAATTGACTTTTGATTGACAGAAGCTTCTAATATCCTACAAAAAGTGGGCAATAATTACATACAGTTAAACTACTAGTTAGCCATAGATGTGTCTCCTTTGGCAAAGTCTTCTTTGAAAATGCCATTGCTTTAACAGTAATCAGAACTGACAGCCTGATCCACCTTTTATGATAATGTGGCATGCAGCCTTGTTAATCTGACCCACTGAAATAAATGAAAAATGTACTTGTGCCCCAGTGTAATTGTCAGCAGCAGCATTTTAGCAGGCTTTAATTTGCACTTCCTTGTAATATCTCCTCTCAGGTCTGATGGAAACGTTAACCAGAGCTGGCACTACTCATAGCAAGCTTGGATCTAGGGTAGCAGCAAAGTAGAGGACTTGGAGTGAACTGGAACATGACCTTAATTGTCAATGAAATGCAGCAGTTCCTTGACAAGGGAACAGCACAAAGTGATATAATTGTTTCAGTAAGAACCTGCATAATGCAAAAGGCTACCATTATAAAATATGCCACATGAAAAAGTACTCTTTGGATTCATATTTCAAGGTTACATGAGCTCTGATTGCCCTTTAACTTACCAGTAGACAATATAAGAGAAAATAATATATCTTAATATATAATTAATAACATTTAAAAGCATTAACTCATAGACTTGAAGGTAATAGGTGGCATAAAAATAAAAATCATAAAACTGCTGTACACAGAAAATAAGGATTATTACTTTATTCCTCCATTATTCTGTGTGTGCATAAAAATTTCAATATCATTTAGTATTTTGTGCTTCTTCCTATGTATATTACATAAATAATCCTTCAACTCAACATATTTCTGACCAGTTTTCTAAGAATTAGGTGTAGTAGTAGCAACCTATAAAGATGAAAAGTAGCATTCTATTTTTGATGTTCTGTTTTTGATGTGAAACTTTGAACAGTTTTTCTGGTGTTTTTTGTTTATTTTGTTTTAAGATATTGAACCCATTGCATCTTTTGATGATTTTCATATCATTTTTCTTGGTACAGAATATAAGCATAAGTAGTGAGATTCTGAATCATTTCTTGATGCTTTGTTCCTACTCATAGGTTAATTTGCTTTTTATAAAGTTCAACACACTGAACTTAGGAGTTAGCAGACAACACTATTTCAAGATAACAAGGTTGAATCATGCAACATATTTCAAATCTTTTTCTTTCATTTTCTAATGCACTTGTATACCAATAAAATTATAAATTTGTCAAAACACCCTGGGGTGGTAATGTATTATTTCTAAAGGTCGTAGGCAAATTAAATAGGATATATAGGCCTGAATAACAATATGCTTGTCATTGTCAGGAAGAAAAATGAAAGAGGAACATGTGAATAACAATTCATATACCATACAGCTCGCCCACTTAAATTGCACAATTTATTGTAGTCACAAGGTTGTACAAAAATCACTATGATCTAACTTTAGAATATTTTCATCACCCCAAAAAGAAGTCACACATTCATTAGCAGTCATTCTTCATCTTTCCCCTTGCCTCTCCTATCTTCTCAACCACTAATATTTAGAATTTGCCAATCTGGCAAATGCAACCACATAAGCTTTTTGTGTATAGCTTCTTTGCTTAGTATAATATTGTTAGGATTCATGCATCCATATTGTAGTATGTACTAGTAATCCATTCCTTTTTTATTACAGAATACTATTCCATAAACTTATACCAAATCTGTTCATCTGTGCCTCAGTTGATGGGTATTTGAAGTACATTTTTATTTCTCTTGGATATATACCCCAAAATTGCTTTGTTAGACCATATGGTAACTCTCTGTTTAGGCTAATTAGATTTTAAGCAACTCTATATAGTACAATAAAAGTAAGAAACACCAGAACAGTTTATATATCCCCCCAGGAAGAAAGGACACATCTGTTTCACTGACTTCTTTCTTGGTTTTCATATTATGAAGTATTCATGACAGTGAGAAGTAGGGGACAATGATGCCTAGAAGACTAGGGTTCAGAGTTGGAGGAACTCTCAAGCCAGATATTCAATGCCACTCTTCTGCTGATGATTTTTTTTTTTTTATCATTGAACATTTAAGATTTCCATCCTCAGGCTGACATACCTGAGTTGCATGCCAAAGATCTGACTTGACTTTTTCTGGAGTAATCTCCCCACAAATTGGCTCCTAGTCCAGAGACCAGATTTCCAAAGTAAAATCAGAACATGTGGTTGACATATAGGTTAACAGCAGGACAGAACATTTTTTTAAAAATTATAGTTTCCTAAAAATCTGGAGATATAATTCCTCCTTCGTTGCCACCCTTCTCTCCGTATAGCCCTCTCAGTGAACCTGTGCTTGCCATTCTACTTTCTTAACTTATATTTACTGTAAGTTGTGCTGTTTGCTTGAAAAATGGGTCCCTTTTACGAATGTTTGTCAAGCCTTGGGCATTTTTCAAGCACTGCATCAAATTTTGCTCTTCCAAAAGCCTTCCTAAAATCTGCTATTTGTTATTTCTCTCTACAGTCCTATTTATTCTATTATGATATTTCTCCCCCTGTGTGTGTGTATTTTGACTTATCTAGTAGATGGCAAGCTTCTGGAAGACAGGTGAAATAGTTCATGAGTTTACATCTTTGATGTATCTAGGGTAATATTTTCAGATACTCTGATGTTTAATACACATATAGATTCTAAATCCCTGTGTGATGCCAGGATTGTATTGCCTAGGGCCTTTCATGTGTTGATATACAACTTGCAGGTTGGCTATCAGAAAGGCAAAATACCCTAAAGACTGACTTTTGATCTTAGCAGATGACATGTACTTCTTTTTTCTTTCTTACTTTTTTTTTTTTTAGTTTTAAAATGATATTTAATGATGTAATAGTTTAAAATTTGGGCAATCCCTTCTCAGAGTCATGAGACTATTTCATTGTTTTTGCCATTGTGCAATTTGAAAAATTCTACCACAAGAATGTTTTCCTGTTGGCTCAGAGAGTAAAGAATCTGCCTGCACTGCAGGAGACTCATGTTTGATCCCTGGGTCAGGAAGATCCCCTGGAGAAGGGAATGACTACTCATTCCAGTATTTTTGCCTGGAGAATTCCATGGACAAAGGAACCTGGTGGGCTACAATCCATGGTGTTGAGCAAAGAGTCAGACATGACTGAGCAATTAACAGTTTTACCACAAAAATAGAAAACCATGATACTTAATAGAGTCCATAGGAATTGAATAATTTTCAAAGCAGGAAATATACTTGGAAAATAGTTTATGGTAAAACAACAAAAAAAGTATTGGTTTATTATTTAGCTACTTAAAGCAACAAATAAAACTGGGACTTAAGATATATGATTTCTTTCTTATTAGTAAAAGAATATATATTTTCCTACCCTAACCAGAAGGTGATATTGGAATTTATGTCTCACTTCAGTCTGTTGCCTTCCAATATCATCTTTCCAGTCAGGATAGGGAAATATATATTATCCTGAAGAACATGCACAGAAATCTTAATGATTTGCCAGGGGTAAAAATATTGAATTTTAACAAGTATTATCTCAACACTTCCAAATATCAAAACAAAATTCTCCTGCCTTGATTCAATCTGAAATATCTGAACAGAATTACAAATTCTTCAAATGAACATGGATTACTAGTAAAAGAGAAAATCAGTTAAAAATTTAAATAATCCAAATTTAATTTCAATCAAACTCAAAACATTCAAATTATGTCTTCAATCAACAACATCTGGCAAAAAACCAATTAAAAGGAAACAGTCCCAAGCATATAAAATTTAATCTATACCCTGCTAATAAATTTT
Source organism: Cervus elaphus (assembly GCF_910594005.1). Taxonomy (NCBI): domain Eukaryota; kingdom Metazoa; phylum Chordata; class Mammalia; order Artiodactyla; family Cervidae; genus Cervus; species Cervus elaphus. Next base: position 35,162,128 of record NC_057819.1, read on the forward strand.
GGTACAAAAATCCCCTTTTGACAAAACTTGAAAATTTCATTGAAAAGTTTAACTCTTAGTTAAATTATATAGGAAAATTTTAAATATATCAAACATATTTCAAGTGAATATCAAATATCTTAGCTGTTACTAATATTAAATTGGTGACTTAGAGTGGATGGGGAATCATGTTTTCATCCCCTTCCTCTGTATGATATTATATTTTACTAGAATATTTGAATCACATATTATTATGAAATGCTTTTCCTAAAATTGTGATCTCTCAGAATAGTTTCACAAAAGTCTATTATAGTTCAAACATTCCCTGGGACCACTTCATTATTCAGTCTTTTCCTCTGAGATTTGGAGAAAGACAGTGCTGAGGACCAGAGGATGGAGATGAGGAAGTGAAAGGTTATACCTCCCTTGAGGTCCCTTTCTCAGGGAGGAATTCTATTAACATAACACATACTAATCCTGGTTTCTTTCTGTTTTCTTGCCTCTGTCCCTTAAGAGAAAGCAGGACTTATGGGACAGTTGAATTTGAGAAAAAGCTGAACTCGTTCTGTTTAGATCACATTTGCGGGGTCAAGATTATTCTTTACTATCTATAATTTAGGCTTTGCAAGTTGGGCTCACCTTGTAACCTGAAATAGAGCACTACATTAGTCAACAAAAGTCTTGTGTTTCTTATGTTTATTTTTGTAGAGGCTTATATTAGATTGGATAAATGAATTTTAAGTTGTCAACAGCCTTAGATAAGACATTTGTGATTTATATTTCTGCTGGGGCTGGTCATTGTAGATTATGAAGGATGTCCATGGGCAACTTTGAAAAGAAATATAAAGACTTCCCAGGAGAAGGTCCCGGTGCAGGGACGTACAGGGTCCAGGAGAGACAAATGAGGAGTTTGGGATTGACATATATACTACTATGTATAGAATAGATAATCAACAAGGATCTACTGTGTAGTGCAGGGAACTATACTCAATATCTTGCAATAGCCTATAATGGAAGATAATCTGAAAAGAATACACACACACACACACATGTATATGTATAGGGCTTCCCTGGTGACTCAAATAGTAAAGAATCTGCTTGCAATTCAGAAGACCTGGGTTAGATCCCTGTGTGGGGAAGATCCCCTGAGAAGGGAATGGTGACCCACTCCAGTATTCTTGCCTGGAGAATTCCACGGACAGAGGAGCCTGGTGGGCTACAGTCCATGGGTCGCAAAGAGTAACTGAATCACTTTGCTCTACACTTGAAACTAACACACCATTGTAAATCAACTATACTTCAAAAAAAAATAACAAAAATATATGTAAAATATATTAAAAAATATATAAAAATAACAAAAACAACATACGTGCAAATAGCATGTCTTAAGTAAAGAGGCATGGGCCTTGATAAAGACACTGGGCATCCTGGATTCAAGCAAAATAGAAGCCCTACAGATTTCACCAACCAAAGGGTACAGTATGTGGGCCATAAAAGTGCATCCTGGCTCTAAGTGTCCATGGCAGCTTGACTGCAACGCCCTTTGTGCCTGTATGAAGATAGCAATGCCTTGGTAGATGTTGTCATGGGCTGCTGCTGCTGCTGCTAAGTCACGTCAGTCATGTCCGACTCTGTGCGACCCCATAGACGGCAGGCCACCAGGCTCCCGTCCCTGGGATTCCCCAGACAAGAACACTGGAGTAAGTTGCCATTTCCTTCTCCAGTTCATGAAAGTGAAAAGTGAAAGTGAAGTAGCTAAGTCATGTCTGACTCTTCGTGACCCCATGGACCCCATGGACCATACCCCATGGACCCCACGAAGGCTCCTCTGTCCATGGATTTCCCAGGCAAGAGAACTGGAATGGGGTGCCATTGCCTTCTCCCTCATGGGCTAAAGAGGTGCAGATAATCAGATTCAACCAAGGCAAGGGCTCAACTATACAGAAAAGGGAATCTTTCTACACACCTGCCATTTAAACTTTACAGAGCAGAGCAATCATTCCCATTTGCACAATGCTTTCTACCCTGTCTACAGGGAATGACTTTTTGTAATGCAAGGCAGCTGGATTCCAAGCATATTGCATAACACTAAAGAAGTTCAGTTTTTAAATTATTATTTTCAGATTGAGGTTTGATGCTTCAAATGTCATATTACATTCAAGGCTAAAGAGGAACTGTGGAAGAACTAAGCATGAAGTCATGGAGTTAATCCACAAGTCTGAGATTTGAAAAGTAATAAACAATGTTAGGTAATGATGTGACATTTAGTTAGCTATCCAGGAATTTGCTGTGCTTTGAGAGAACATTTTTGATAAATGTGTGGAACTGAGACAATAAAAGAAAGCATAGCAAAAAAGAGGCATGTAAGAGGAAGGCAGATGGGATGAAGATAAATTCAGACCATGCTGTGGCTGGATAGCAGTATCTCCTGGGTGGGATGGTCCAAGCCAAGAAAATGAAGGTGTACAAGGTTTGTTTGAACAGTGGATGCATTTGGCAGATTTAGAACAAACAAGCTAAGATCCTGAGAAAAATACTCTGGGTGGAAAAACAAGGAATGTAAAAGGACCAAGGTATTTGGATCCAGGAAACTATTCTCTCTTTACACAGTGGAGAAGGAAAGAGACCAACCTTAAAAATAGGTCACAATGGCTTTTCTAAAAAGAGTAGAAAAATAAAACAACAGAAAGTGTCTTTCATTATTGCGTGAAAAATGTCTGCTAGAAAGACCACTCAAGACCCATAAAGAAAATGTGGTCTATTACTACTCAGTCATAGAAAAGAATGGAATTTTGCCATTTGCAGCAACATGGATGTTCCTGGAGAGTATCATGCCAAGTGAAATAAGTTAAGTTAGAGAAAGACAAATATGCTATGTTTTCACTTATAAGTGGAATCTAAAACCTAAAACAAGCAAATTAATTTAATGAAAGAAAAGCAGGCTCATACAGAAACACAGAATAAGCTAGAGGTTACTTGCAGAGAGAAGGCATGGGGAGGAGCAAATTATGAGTAGAGGATTAAGAGGTACACAGTACTATGTATAAAGCAAATGAGTTACAAGGATATAATGTACACCACATAGAATACAGTTAACAGGCATTTTATAATAACTTTAAATGGCGTATAATCTATAAAAAATATTTAATGACTAGGGTGTACACCTGAAACTAATATAACATTGTCAATCAACTATAATAATAAAGATGTCTAAAACATTCAAAACTGAAGAGTATAGTGATTTGAAATTTTCTTGGCTTGCACTGTGTCCTTAGTACAAACTTTATATAGCATTCATGTCAGGTGAAAGTCAGAAATCTCAGAGGGATGTTAGAAACAGAAGAGTGACACTTTTTCCAGGAGGCAGTAACAGGCACCGCAATGAGCCTTTCATATGGCCGGACACTGTAAATGTTAGTGCCCAAGAAAGGATGGAGGTCACTGAAAAGAACCACCTTCATTGGGGTGTTGGTCGCCCACAAACACCAGGCTCAAGGAAAAAGGCAGAGTCCTGGATTCAATTTTATTCATTACTCCTAATTTGCCTACTTGATTTGTTTCTTGAATAAGTGGTTCAAACCACTTGACTTTTTCCTGAGTCACGGAGCCAGTTGCCACCGCCTTCATTTAGACTCAGTGACTCTCACCTCCCACGTTCCCGGACACATTTCACCCACTGCGAAGGGAGGCCCCAGATGCAGCCCAACATGTGTGTCTGATGACCTAGTGGTTGTCTGCCGAGTTTGACATACAGATATGGAGGCTATCAATGAATTCAGAGAGATTATTCTCCCTTCTTTCCTACAGATGAACCATTTGCAGGTGGAGAAGCTTCATACTGTTTCACTAGAAACGTTCTGTGAGACCAACTAACCTGCTTGTCATAAAGGGCAGCTTTTAAGAGCACTGCATCCATGATTCTCCAATACTCTGTTTCTTTCTACATTACTCTTTCCCTCTCAATCCCTCGGGATATGCTCACCATAAAACATCAACACACAAGACTTTCCAAAGGGTTTGCTTTTAGGGGAAATTCACTTAAGAGAGGAAATGAAAAGATTTTTAATATGCTGGATGAGAAAGAAAACTGCATAAATTAACAGTTGCCAAAGCTGTTTTATTATATATTTCCAGACTCTAAAAGAAGTTGATCATGTTACAGCAGTCATTATCTAAGAAAACAGAGCGTTCATAAGAGATTACTTTTCTCCAAATATGGTAAATGCTGCACCATAATTAACCTCTTGATAAAAGTCTTCTGGTTGAAATTACCTTCAAAGTTTATGGAGTAACAGATGTCCTGGAGTGGCTGAAACAAAGCCCATTTTCACTTGATTGCTTCCTTTCCTCAGATAACACTGAGGTTCTGTTTTGGTCTTTGCCAAAACCTGAATCCTAGGTTCTGAAAACACCACTATGAATGGAATAACTTTGGGTTCCAGAAATGAGCTTCTTTATGAAATCTCTTGGATGAGAATGCAGTTGTTGGTAATCTTAGGACTCTATAAAAGAGCAGCACATCAGACTTGATACAGATCTAATGAATATTCTGATTTGGGGGAGAACCACCCCAACCCCATGGTTATGGATAACCTGGCTGCAAAGAGAGGCTGTGTCCAAGCCAGACTCAAATTGATCAGGAAAATAAATGGGGGAAATTCTATTTTCTTTAGATTTAAAGGAGATGCAAGATTAATATTAATATTAATCCCTTTGGCCTCTAGTGTCTATGGAGTTTTAACAGACGCAGTGATTTATTCTTCTGATTAAATTTCTTTAATGACTTCCTCAGGCTTCAGATAAGCATCTATAACTGTATTTGATATCCGTAATTGTATTTGAGTTATTTCTATCTTCTTGGCATTTTTAGATTGTCTTTCAAAAGTTGTATAATCTCAATATGGAATTTTGGATGAAATATAGTTCATAACATGGCTGTGCTTAAGTTGAGAAGTGAAAAAGAATTGGGATAGATTTTCAGATTTGCAGGGAGCAGTCTTAGAGGTGAAACTATTCTTTCTGATCCATTTCAACATCTTCTGAGGCAGCATCTACATTAGCCATCAGAACATTAATAGCTCTGGTAGATGCTGAGTTTGCAACTTCATTAAGTCTTATAAATGTGCTAATAAATTCCAAGGATGATACTCACCTTACTGATTGAACATAGACTTAGTAATTTACCTAAATGGTTTAAAAGTCAGTTTTAAAAAACCTAGATGGAGAGGGTGGACATTCTCTCCATTCTTATGCTCTAGTAAATCTCACTTCAAATCAGTTTATGCAGGTGCCTGTATAGTTACCCCGTAAGAGTTCCTCCCGCTGTGATTTTGATCATAGGACCTGTGGTGCGCAGACCACACACCAGATGGGTTGAATGCTATCATCCTGTAGACTATCTGCCAGCTTGTTCTTTCCAGAATGACCAGAAAGTAGCATGACTCTCTATGACATCTTTCAATCTCTATTTGACCTTGTTCTTGTTTTATTTTTTCCCCCAGATCAGTTCACTAAAGGTTCAGAGCCCTAAAACAAAAGTGAAACTTTTTCTCTAACAAGCAGTCTCCTGATAGTTTCAAAATCCATTACATCATACTAAAATCATTATAAAAGATATCAGTTACTGAAGACAAAACCATATAAAGGGAAAGTTGTGTTGAACATGCAGGGGAAGCACTGAGATGCAATATATAATTTCCATGGTCATTTTGAAGAGCAGTTTGAAACAGGCAAATCTTAGAATATCTGTACCAGCAGTCTGCTGGAAGGCACCTGGTTTTCTGCAGTTTTTAAGTGTTTGTTTATTTTCAGACTTCAAACAGGCCACTTACTAAGTCAGCATCACTGGCTCAACAGAAGATGGGGTCAGCAAGAACTGCAGAATATGTTAGAGAAGAGACAATGGTGGGTGACACTTTAATATATAAAGATTTGAAAAGTTCATGAAATTCAAGTTTTACAAAACATGGTTGTATCTCATGTAAAACCATTGTTCTTCTAAATATAGTCCCCTTTTCTTAGCTTCTCCTAATGCAAATCTGCCTATTCATTGTAGCTTCCTTGAGTGGTATTTTCCAGCTCATCACACTCACTCAAGCAATATTGACTGAAGCTAGGCATCTGGGCTCCTCTCTTGAGCCCCTGGCTTTGGAGAATGCTCTGGAGCACTCTTGGCTAAAAGTTAAAAAAAAGGTCCCTTGCTACCCTTTGGACCTTTTGCAGGGTGATTGGTCTCTAGGATTCCTTAACCGTGACCTTGATCTTGCATCCTGGACCTGCCCAGGGCAGACTGTTTGTCTTGTTTTTCTTAAATTTCGAAAGAGGTAAACAAGTGGAATGGTCAAGCAGGTAGGTGTGAAAGAAGAGAAGTATGCGGGTAGTGGGGGACATGTTCTATTTGCACTGTTGGTCCAGGACCCAAAAATGTTAGAATTGAGCCTGCTTAAAATGTGTTTAAATCTTGGAAAGACCACAACTCTAATTCAGAAAGATACATCCACTGCTATGTTCATAACAGCACTATTTACCATAGCCAAGACGTGAAAATAACTTGTGTCCATCAACAGATGAATGAATAAAAAGGATGTGGTACATATATACAATGGAGTGTTAGCCACAAAAAGAATGAAATATCATTATTTGCAGAAACACAAATGGCCCTAGAGATCATCGTACTAAGTGAAATAAGTCACACAAAGAAAGACAAATATCATAAAATCATTTATCCAAACTTACCTAAAAATATGAAATTATTTACAAAAACAAATATAGGTTCACAAACATAGAAACAAATACAGATTCACAGACACAGAAAACACATGTATGGTTACCAAAGGAGAGAGAGAAGGGATAAATTAGAATTTGAGAATTAACAAATGTATACTACTATATATAAAATAGATAAACAGCAAGACCTACTCTATATCACAGGGAACTATACAATAACCTATAATGGAAAAGAATCTGAAAAAGGATGTATAGCAATAGACTAAATAGTTCATCACAGATTGTATTAAATGCATTTATATGAAAGTATACTGACATTTGTAACTGAATGTATCTTCTAGTGCATTCATCACTTATTCACAGATATTTTCTGAATTAATTTTATGAAGAACACACTGTCAGGATTTTTTTAAGAGAGATATAAACCTGGGTAAGTCTTGAATTTAAACATAAAGAAACTAGTACTGTGTGTGTGTGGGTGTGTGTGTGTGTGTGTGTGTGTGTGTGTGATAATACATAATAGCTTTTCTAAAGGTGAGAAGTGATTTAATTTTATATTTTTATTTATCTATGTAGGTATAAAATATATGAATTTATTTTAAATATATTTTATTTATAAATAAGCTTAGAAAAATTACTATGAATTGCATATGATATTTAATACTATATATAATATGAACATATGTATATGTACATATCTACCTGTACTTATAAACTGTAATTTGATTTATATTTAATAACTGTTATTTGAATACCTATAAGATCCCAGGTAATGTGCTAACTACTTTTCACATATAATGTTAGATTCATTATCTTATTCAGTCCTACCAATAAAAGCCTTTTAAAAAATCCCAAATTATATGTGAGAAAATGTAAAGAGAAATAAAAAAATATGGAATTTAAACAGATTTATTTTACTTGAATAAATAACACTGGATACTGATCTCTTAATTAACCAGGGTCATGGGAAACAAGTCTTACGGATAAACTCAAACTGTGAGTAAAACTAATTACTTAAGTTATTGAAAATACAAATTTAAAGCACATCTTTTTAGTCAAAATTAATCCAGTATTTAGAAAAAGAAATTATTAAGTTCAGGGTTGTGAACAATACTGATGCTCCTGACAACAGATATTTTCTGCTCCCACTCAAGGTAACTCACGATATTTAGTTCTTAAACAATTCTTCAAAACTTAGTTCATATGGAGTTAGTTGCTCTATTGTGTCTGACTCTTTGCAATATAGTTCATATGGCAAATCACTCAATAAATTATAATAATAGTATTTTAGCCAACAGTTCTTGAGCATTAACTATGTGCTGAAACTGTTCCAAAAACTTCTATAAGCAATCATAACTGATGCTCACAGCAAAACAAGTGTGTGCTATTGTTTGTCTGTCATTTAGGGCCAAGAAGGTCAAGGTTTAGGATGATGAGGTGACTTGTCTGCAGTCTCATGACAAATGAACACCCAGGCCAGGATCCAACCCATGCATCTGGCTCTTGATCACACAGCACAATGATCTGATTCTGTTTAACCAGGCAGAAGAGGATGAAGTCACTTCACACTCAATTTAAACCAAAACAACTCAAAGAACAAACAAAAAAGCATTTCAAATAAAAATTGTGTTCTTTCAACACATGTATATCATGTGCTGTTTGCTGATTGACCCAAATGACTATTTGCTTTATCAGACTTCTCATAAGAGATAATTTAATATTTTATTTAATATTTTAATTGTATTCATTTTTAATTGAATTTTAAGTAAATGAAATTAATCTTTCACTTGTTTAAATCACAGAACAATTTTTTTTAGTGTGTGGTAAAATTTAAACTCCTATCTAATTAGTTCAATCTGCTTACATTTATTATTGGCTATAAAGCACTTGGATTTTGATGTCTAAATAATCCATCTATTCAGTTTTTAAGTGAATGGGGTTTTTCTGTCTTACAGTGGACACAATGTAGTTTATATTGATTACTCTGCAGTTTCAGATGATGAACACATTCTCAGATTTAGACTTATTACACACTTAGTAGGATGTTTAAGGATAATTGTAAGAATGACAATCTTAAGTAAAAGCAGTGAAATTGTTAAGGATTTCCCTGGTGGCTCAGATGGTAAAGAATCTGCCTGCAATGCACAAAACTCAGGTTCTATCCTTGGGTTGGGAAGATCCCCTAGAGAAGGGAATGGCTATCCACTACAGTATTCTTGCCTGAAGAATTCTGTGGACAATGGAGTCTGCCAGGCTCCAGTCCTTGGGTTAGCAAATAGTTAAGGATGCTTAAGGATAATTGTAAGAAGGAAAATCTAAGTTGAAGCAGTAGGCTTACTTTAAATGAATCTTTAAGTACTTATTAGCTGTATAATTTTTCAACAGTTATTTAACTTTCAAGATTCATTTTTCTTACATATATACATGTGTCAACTTCTCAGGGCCTTTGATATAACAAGCTAAAGAAATCAATATATGAATAGATATGTGGTACATGGTTAAGAGATTGATATGTGATTAGCTCTCCTTCTAAAGCTTTACAACAAATGCAACAAAACAAATACACAAACAAAATAAATGACATCTATGATAATACTATATTATTTATATTAATATTATTTACATAAATTATATATTAATGTGATTGTATTAATGATATTATTTACATAAAATTTATGTTCTATCATCTATCATATAAATCAGCTAATTTATAATGTTGCATATTATTTATATATGTGAAACTTAACATTTTATATTGGGTGTATGTATTAGTTGTTCAGTCGTGTCTGACTCTTTGGGACCCCATGGACTGTAGGCCACCAGGCTCCTCTATGCATGGAATTCTTCAGGCAAGATTATTGGAGTGGGTTGCCATTTCCTATCCAGGGGATCTTCCCAACCCAGGATCAAACCTGCATCTCCTGCATTGGTAGGTGGATTCTTTACCACTGCACCACCTGGGAGGCCCTTAGGAATGCGAGACATGATCTAAAAATACCTGAGCCTATAATAAATTTTAACAGATATTCAAAATATCTGTAAAGTTTCAAAGTGGGCAAGAGTAAAGTTGTGATCAAGGAGTTAAAACTTGACAAATGGCTAAATTGGTATTATGTTCTGAATTTTTGTGACCCCTTCCAAATTAATATGCTGAAATCCCAACCCCTAGTGGAATGAAATAGCATTAGGAGGTGGGGAGTTAGTTGCTCTGTCGTGTCTGACTCTTTGCAACCCCATGGACTTATAGCCCACGAGGCTGCTCTACCCATGGAATTCTCCAGGCAAGAATACTGGAGTGAGGAGCCATTCCTTTCTCCAGGAGATCTTCCTGACTGAGGGATAGAACCCGTGTCTCCTGCATTGCAGGCAGATTCTTTACCATCTGAGCCAGCAGGGAAGCCCAAAGCAAAAGGATTAGTCACAGTCATGTCTGACTTTTTGTGAGCCCTCAATGACTATAGCCTGCAAGGCTCCTCTGTCCATGGAATTCTCCAGGCAAGAATACTGGAGTGGGTAGCCGTTCATTAATATATATAAAATTATATATAATATCCTCCATATTAAGACTTTTTAAGGAGAAACTTAAAACATTTTTATTAAAAATTAATGAGATATTAATGTTTGATCAATGATTGTGAGATGAGAGGTATATGCATAATAAAGCAGAATGACTATCACGTAGAAGACCAAGAAATGTGTTTGTATTTCTAGGGTGAACTATAAGCCTGTGTGTTCCAAGTCATCCTGTCAAAGCACCACTACTTTATTTCCCTGAGAAAATAAATTAATGAAGACAAAACAAGGCCAAGAAATGATGTAGAATCTTTTTCTTTTATGAATTCATGAGAACTATATGAGGAAAATCACCATTTAATTCCCATGATTTAGAACCACTGGGGAGAGATTTGGGGACAAGATTAAGGTTCACATGCTTTGCAAAATCAGAAATGATTTCTAATGTTAGTTTTGTAGCTTTGGTGGGGAGATAATTTCTAGGTAGCAGTAGTTTAAATTCTCAGGGATGGAGTTTATCCTTTCATTGAATGCCTGTACTTTACATGGGATTTTAGACATTTTGTGTGAAAATAGCAACTATCCTTCCCATGGCCAGGGCTGATTTCCTAGGAGCTGCAGGCTAAGATCCAGGAGGACAGGATATGTGTCCTTTTTTGTCCACTTTTGTATCTCCAGAGCTGGACTGAGGTGGTACGCATTGATATTTGTGTGTGTGTTCTAGGTCGCATCTGACTCTTTGTGACCCCACGGACTGTAGCCTACCAAGCGCCTCTGGCCGTGGGATTTTTCAGGCAAGAATACTGGAGTGGCTTGCCATTCTCTTCTCCAGGGAATCTTCTCAACCCAGGGATCGAACCTGTGTCTCCTGCACCTCCTGCATTGGCAGATGGATTCTTTACCACTGCGTCACCAGATAAAAAGTCTCAATAAGTGACTGTATAAGCCATCATTTTATCTGGCTTAAGAATGTTCTACTGTTATGTTTGCCAGTTAGATATGACCACCTGGCTTTACGTTCACCTGAATAATGTACGTGTTTGCTCTGTGATTTGACTTTAACAGCCTTTGCCTCCTGGCTGTCGTTGCCTGTATCACTTTACAGTCAGGTTGGCACCTAGAATCTTTCCTGAAGTTCTGGTAAATAGACCTCTGATAATCCCTTGGCTACATTTTCCGTACCAGATCCCTAGTTGTAGTCCTAGAATAGATTTGTCAGTGAAAAAACATTGCCTGCTATATCAGTAAACAAAGGATGCTGCAGCCATTAAACCACCTCATTACAGCTACCCAGATGGTGAGCTCTAAGGGAACTTAGGCTAGAAACAGGGGTGCCCAGTATCAAACAGTCAGCCTTTGCAGCCACCCACTTCCCCGTGGTGCATGCTGAGGAGACTCAGGATGAGAAAGCACAGGACGCTGGCCTCAGATGACTGAGGTGCACGTCAAATGAATGGTATCAGTGAGCCCAGGCCCTTGCATTTCCCCATAGATGGAAAAGCACTAAGTTCTTTAACTTGAGATACCTGGCTTTCTTTTAACAGTGATCTTTTGATGTTGTTGCAAAAGCTTGTCTTTGTTGCAAAAGCTTCTACATGCCTCAACTCCTCCTTTACTTCTTTCAAGCAGTCTGTCTGAGAGGCTGTATCCCAGGCTTTAGTCCTCAGAGTGCCTGACCGAAAATCATAACTCTAAACTATTAGATGGTGTATCTTTTTTCTTTTTAAAGTCAATAGATTTTCACATTGATCAAGACACTTTGTTACAGGCAATAGAACCTACACTAATTTAAGTTAAAGATATTTAAGAAAGGGTATAGAAAATTGCTCACAGATCTAAAGAAAAAGGTTGTATAATAAACTGTTAAAAATAACTTTCTAGAATCCATATAGAACTGAAATATCAAAAGATTATTTCCTTTACCATAATCAAGACTAACCATATAGGGAAGATATTACTCTAGCTTGTTATTGCTGTTCAGTTGCTAAATCATGTCTGACTCTTTACAATCGCATGAACTGCAAGATGCCAGGCTTCCGTGTCCTTCACTATCTCCCAGAGATAGTGATATCTCTCAAATGCATGTTCATTGAGTTGGTGATACTATCCAACCATCTCATCCTCTGTCGTCCCCTTCTCCTCTTGTCCTCAATCTTTCCCAGCATCAGGGTTTTTTCCAATGAGTTAGTTCTTTGCATCAGGTGGCCAAAGTATTGGAGTTTCAGCCTCAGCATCAGTCCTTCCAATGAATGTTCAGGGGTGATTTCATATAGGATTGACTGGTTTGATCTCCTTGTTGTCCAAGGGATTCTCATGAGTCTTCTCCAGGACCCTAGCTGCTGGGTTCAGAACTACACTGCCTTTGCCATTACCTGTGAGAGGAAAATTTATTTTCCCCCAAATGTGTATATTTTCCAACAAGAATCTCATAAAATGTCATACTTGCCTGAATCTGATCATAGAAACCTCAAACATATCCAGAAGGCTAATTGCAAGGGAATCTGGGAAATGTAGCTTTTCATTTACTAGACTCTGTTAAAAAAAAAAAAACTATAGAAAGAAAGCATGCTATTGGGTGCTGAGCGAGCCAATTTACAGTATTCAGCAAAGTGGTTGCAAACATTTGAGCAACAAAGCTATACACAAATACTTCCAAAAGAAGAGTACTTTAGTTTTTGCAGAAATATGTGCATATATTAAAAAAATTCTGAGTTCACATATACCAAAATGCTGATTGATGGTGATTTTTTATAGATAGATTGCAATAAAATTTACCATCTTGTTAGTATATAATATTCTTCTGAGAATTATATAAGATAATATATGAAAAGTACTTAGCAGTAAACTTGGCAATAATGTACTCATAAATGTTAGTTAGTCCTATATGCACATGTATATATAACATAAACATATGCATCAAGATAAAGCAACTGAAGTATATTCCATAGTAACATAGGGCCTGACACTATTAATAATTACACAGAAAGTGTGAATTACTATAATTATTATTTTTAACATTCTGTTAGGGAAATTAAGTCTTGTGTAGGCTTCAGAGACATAGAGCAAGCCTCTGACCTTGCTTCTCACCTGCCTGGATGCTACCCTGACTGTGAGTGACCTCTTGTTGTGAGTGACCTCTTGTTGTGAGTACAAGCCTTGCTGCACCATAACAGAGGAGGAATCTTGAAATGGTTGAGTTCCTGGAGGGAGTCTGGCCAACCAAGCCCCAGGTTTAGCAATATTCCAAGTTTTACTCAATAAAACAAACAGCATTAATGTGAAACCAGAGTTGCAATTTGCTCACAGATTGATGGCTATATCAATTTGTGTCCTGGGATTATAAGCGGGAAACTGGACTGAAATTTTTGAAGTCTCATGCATGGAGCAGATGCTCTGCCTGAGACCTTTTCCCAATTGGGACTCCAACGTGCTGTGTCATGGGACTCCCCAGCACTGTTTGAGTCTGGTGCTTGGTCAAAACCTGATTTGGTGTTGTATTTTCTGCTGTTTCAATTTCCCTTTTCTTTTGCTGTTAGTATATGAGAAGCAAAGCTAGATAAATCTTTAATAAATATTGATATTATTTATTTACATATAATAAGTGGCTTATTTTGTTATCAAATCCTTTGAATCTGAGACAAAAGTGAAAACTTTCTGCAAAACACATCCTAAATTTGTTTGACTTTTAAAATAACCACACATTAATATTGTGGAGAGAAAAATGATATTTGCATTTCTCTATGCATCTATCTGGGCTTCCCAGGTGGCTCAATGGCTAAAGATTCAGCATGTAATGCAGGAGACACAGGTTGGGAAGATCCTCTGGAGGAGGGCATGACAACCCACTCTAATATTCTTGCCTGGAGAATCCCAAGGACAGATTAGCCTGGCAGGCTACAGTTTGTGGGGTCTCAAAGAGTCAGACATGACTGAAATGACAGCACGTACAGACATGCATGCATCTATCTACATTCACTTGCACCCCAGAGGGTAACCAAAATAATAAAATAAAATGGTAAGAACTACTCCCTGAATGATGATGGTAGTGGTAGTGTTGGCATTTATAATGAAAGTCGAGTGTCGAAGAATTGATGCTTTTGAACTGTGGTGTTAGAGAAGACTATTGAGAGTCTGTCAGACAGTAAGGAGATCCAACCAGTCCACCCTAAAAGAAATCATCTGGAATATTCATTGGAAGCACTGATGCTGAAGCTGAAACTCCAATACTTAGGCCACTTGATGAGAAGAACTGATTCATTTGAAAAGACCCTGATGCTGGAAAAGATTGAAGGCGGGAGGAGAAGGGGATGACAAAGGATGAGATGGTTGGATGGCATCACCTACTCAATGGACATGAGTTTGAGGAATCTCCGGAAGCTGGTGATGGACAGGGAAGCCTGGTGTGCTGTAGTCCATGGGGTTGCAAAGAGCCAGACACAGCTGAGCGACTGAACTGACTGACTGATGAAGTAGGTTCCCTGTGACCTTACTGCTCTACGTGCTCTTAAAGACAATTCACTACTGGTCTTGCATTTCTGCATGTCTTGAAAGAAGAAATACTGACTATATTCTACTCCAGACTTTTCTTTTCAGGGATGTTGTATAGTCGGTATCTTTAGAAAATAGAAAGAGCCAACTCCCTTTGGAAATAGGAGAAGGATGCTTACTTATCAAATGTACCAAAAGGTCTCTCTACAGCCCGATGTCAAGTGTGCTTCCTATCCATTATAAAATATTTGAGTTTCCTAAGCTGGGCGGGCAGAGGGAGTGGTCTGCTTTTATAACACAAACCATTGTGTGTCCAGGCATCATATCTTCTTCTTGCCCTGGGAACCAGCACAAGTGCTGGCACTCTGACTACTGCTGTGGCCGTGAGAAAGAAACAGCCTCTGACAAGGGCCAGAATCCAGAAAATCTTGAGGCTCACTTGTAGGTTTTGAAGAGGGTAGCATCTCATACTGATTTTGATAAGTGCTCTATACATAATAACTTGGTTAATCATCAAAACAAACCTATCAAGAAGGAACCATCATTACTCACATTTACAGGTGGGGATGTTTAAGTCCACCAAGGTCAGGTCATTTTTTCATAGTGGTAGACTAGAGATTGAAACTTTCTCTGATTCTAGGGTCTGAGTGCTAAACCACCAAGCAAAACTGATTTTATAATCATCACGCTATTGGTTTCAGGGTTTTGTTCTGTTTGTTGAAAGGGAAAAAATGGAATGATAATTTCATAAAATGGAATCAAAACTAGCTACTTGTCAAATTAGAAAACTGCTTAGCCTGTATCCAATATTTCTCAATGCTGTATTTATTAATCAACGTCAGCCTTCTGTCTATCCTGGGCACTCTCATCACACTAGCATTATTCCTGCCATCCAGTTTGCTACTGATGTTGTCCTAGTTTGAAATTACTCTATGAATCCACTCCTCTCTGTACTGATTTCTCCTTTGCTTCTCATCAGCCTCAATTGATATGTAAACCTGCGTAATTCACTAAGACCTGGAGTACTGCTGCCTCATTCTTCACCTCTCTTCTCCTCAGCTGTTCTTCTAGACAAGATCTTCTCTCCCTATGAAAAGATGTGTCTCCATTCCTAGACTGCCCCTCAATATACTGCACCTTACACCCATGCTTGTAAGCATTCTGGCCTTTTCTTACAATGAATCCATCACCTTTGTTACAGTGACTATATTTATCTGCCCTAGGTCGTATCTCCCAAACTCAGGCCAGCATCACTTGCTTCAAAATTTTATCCTTAATTTCCCTGGCACCTGACTGTGTTTCTAATGTTTAAATTCATAAATATTTGTTGAAATAAAATTCATTGTCAAATGCAGCTGAACTTATGTCTTCTTTTCTAAATTCTTTAGGGAGGTTAACATTACCATAAATTTTGTGACCTAGAGCAACACTTTCTAAATGAAACAATAGTTAACTTATAGATCAGTGGGTTAAAATTCAGTGGGTTTTTTGAAATTTCTAATAGATTTCTTCAAACTTAGTGTAACCCATTAAGATATAAAATTAATACTCAGAGAATAATACTTAACTTCCTAAAGAATAATCTTCTATATAAGTTATATTGTATACATATTTATGTTCAAAGCAGGGTGCACTGCACTTCCATGGAGTTGAATACCTCATGGTAGGAACCTGATAAATATTGAATGACACCTAGAGATTATTTTATAGCAGTAGATCATATGTCTCAAATATGAAGAACCTGTGGATTATAATTTAAAATGGTGTAAAAAAATGAAGCAAAGTAAATTTAATGTGTCTTGACCTCTAATCTTAGCATTTCATGCAATTGAATTGAAGCTTATTTTTTTCATATATGTGTCTACCACTATTGGATTAAAAAATGATTATAGACATTTCAAAACACTGAAGTAAAAACTCACATAAATCAAGAGCTTTTCATTCCATTCAAAAGGTTCTATACTTTACCCTATTTAATCCTTAAAACAGCACTATGTGGTATATTATACATACATTACAGGTAAGAAAAGGAGATTGAGTCCTTAAGTGGGGGCTAAATAATTAACCTGAAGTATGCTGAGTCTAAACTCCATGATATATCCTAAAATGTGCTATATAAATCAATGCTTCTCAGAATGTGGTTCTTGTAACTCTAGTCTTTGAATGATAACAGCCATTACTGACTGACAGTTGGCTGATGGGGGAAAAGAGATCCTTGGTCAAATACAATGAAAATGCTTAATAAAACAAGCTAAGCATCACTAAACGATTATGTAAAAATTTCACAGTATAACATTGCATATGTGAAAAGAGTTTTTTCCTGTTTTTCAATGTTCAGTGGATGAGGAATTCATTCACCAGTTTAAGAAACAATAATAGTAATTATAAAAGAATGATATGCATTATTTTACAGAGAAAACATTTACATCTTTTATCTAAGCAATTATTATTAAATATATAATGAGTTAAAAAGGGTTTCCCTGGTGACTCAGTGGTAAAGAATCTGCCTGCCAATACAGAAGCAGGGTAAACCTGGGTCAGGAAGATCCCCTGGAGAAGGAAATGGCAACCCACTCTAATAGTCTTGCTTCAGAAATTCCATGGATAGAAGAGTCTGGTGGGCTACAGTCCCCAAATGGTCAGACAGAACTAATCAAATAAACAACAGCAAGTGAATTAAAACTATGAAATACAGCTTTAAAATATTTAGAAGGGATATTATTTGGTGTTTGACATAATATGTACAACTCCAAATTAACTAATCCATCACAGTTAGACAAAAAAATGTATGTATAATTTGTCTCATAGAAGTTGCTGAGTATAATATCATAGAGTTATAAATTATTTTAAAATAATATGTATATCCTTCATAATCCAAAAATTCAAGTAACTTTGTTGTTGTTTGGTCTCTAAGTCATATCTGACTCTTTGCTATCCCATTGACTGCAGTACATCAAGCTCCTCTGTCCTCCAGAATCTCCCAGAGTTCACCCAAATTAATTTTCATTGAGTCAGTGATGCTCTCTATCCCATCCTTTGCTGCCCATTTCTCCTTTTGTTTTCATCTTCCCCAGCTTCAGGGTCATTTCCAATGAGTCTACTTTGACATTAGATGGCCAAAGTATTGGAGTGTCAGCTTCAGCATCAGTCCTTCCAAAGAATATTCAGGGTTGATTTCCTTTAAGATTGACTGGTTTGATCTCCTTGCTGTCCAAGGAACTCTCAACAGTCTCTTCCAGAACCACAATTCAAAAGTATCAATTCTTTAATGTTCAGCCTTTTTTGTGGTCCAACCCTCACATCCATACAAGGCTACTGAAGAAAACTAGCTTTGACTATAGTGACCTTTGTCAGCAAAGTGATGTCTCTGCTTTTTAATACATTGTCGAGGTTTCTCAAAGTTTTTATTCCAAAGAGGAAGCATCTTTTAATTCCATGACTACAGTCAACATCTGCAGCGATTTAGGAGCCCAAGAAAATTAAATCTGTCTTAGCTTCCACTTTTCCCCTTTCTATTTGCTATGAAGTGATCAGACCAGATGCCATGATCTTAGTTTTCTGAATGTTGAATTTGAAGCCACTTTCCTCTTTCACCCTCCCCGCCTCTTTCACCCTCATCAAAAGGCTCTTTGGTTCTTCATTTTCTGCTATTAGAGTGCTATCATCTACATATCTGAGGTTTTTGATACTGTTCTGGCAATCGTGATTCCAGCTTGTGATGCATCCAGCCTGACATTTCATATGCTATGCTCTTCATATAAGTTAAATAAACAGGGTGACTATATAAATCCTTGTCATACTACTTTCTCAGTTTGAAACCAGTCAGTTGTTTCATGACTGATTCTAACAGTTGTTTCTTTGCCTACATACACGTTTCTCATGAGACAGGTTAGGTGGTCTGGTATTCCCATCTTTTTAAGAATTTTCCACAGTTTGATGTGATCCACACAGTCAAACGCTGCAGTGTAGTCAATGAAACAGATGATTTTCTGAAATTCTCTTGCTTTCTTTATGATCCAATGAATGTTGGCAATTTGATCTCTTATTCCTCTGGCTTTTCAAAAACCAGCTTGTACATTTGGAAGTTCTCTGTTCATGTTCTGCTGAAGCCGAGCTTGAAGAATTTTGAACTTAACCTTACTAGCTTGTGAAATGAGTGCAAATGTACAGTGGTTTGAACTTTCTTTGACATTCTTCTTCTTAGGGATTGTAATGAAAGTGATTTTTCCAGTCCTCTGGCCACTGCTGAGTTTTCCAAATTTACTGACATATTGAGTGAAACACTTTAACATCATCATCTTTTAGGATTTTCAATAGCTCAGCTAGAATTCCATCACTTCCACCAACTTTATTGATAGTAATGCTTCCTAAGGCTCACTTGACTTCACATTGCAGGGTGTCTGGCTCTAGGTGAGTGACCACACCATTTTGGTTATCTGGGTCATTGAGACCTTTTTTGTACAATTCTTCTATGTATTCTTGCCAGCTCTTCTTAATCTCTTCTGCTTCTGTTAGGTCCTAAATGTTTCTATCCTTTTTCATGTCCATCCTTGCATGAAATATTCCCTTGACATCTTTAATTTTCTTGAAGAGATTTCCAGTCTTTCCCATTCTGTTGTTTTCATCTATCTCTTTGCATTGCTCATTTGAGAAGGTCTTCTTATTTCTCCTTGCTGTTCTCTGGAACTCTTCATTCAGTCACCCAACTGAATGGATATCTTTCCCTTTCTCCCTTGCTTTTCACTTCCTTTGTTTTCTCAGCTATTTGTAAAGACTCCTCAGACAACCACTTTGCCTTCTTGTATTTCTTTTTCTTTGGGATGGTTCTAGTCACTACCTCTTCTCCAATGTTATGAACTTCCATCCATAGTTATTTATGCATTCTGTCTACCAGATCTAACTCCTTGAATCTACTTATCACCTCCACTGTATAATCATCAGGGATCTGATTTAAATCATACATGAATGGCTTAATGGTTTTCCCTACTTTCTTCAATTTAAGCCTGAAATTTGCTTCCTTGGTAGCTCAGAGGGTAAAGCATCTGCTTGCAATGCAGGAGACCTGGGTTCAATCCCTGGGCCGGGAAGATCCCCTGGAGAAGGAAATGGCAATCCACTCCAGTATTCCTACCTGGAGAATCCCATGGATGGAGGAGCCTGGTAGGCTACAGTCCATGGGGTCAAAAGAGTCAGATACAACTGAACGACTTCACTTTCTTTCTTTCTTTTCAATAAAAAGCTCAAGATATGAGCCACAGTCAGCTCCAGGTCTTGTTTACGCTGAATGTATAGAGCTTCTCCATCTTCCGCTGCAAAGGATATAATCAATCTGATTTGAACATTGACCATCTGGTGACGTACATGTGTAGAGTTGTTTCTTGTGTTATGGAACATGGTGTTTACTATGACCAATGAGTTCTCTTGATAAAAATCTGCTAGCCTTTGACCTACTTCATTTTGTACTCCAAGGTCAAACTTGCCTGTTACTCCAGGTATCTCTTGACTCTTACTTTTGCATCATTTCAATCTCCTTTATGAAAAGGACTTTTTTTTTTTTTTTTTTTTTTTTTTTGAGGAGGGGAGGCGTTAGGTCTAGAAGGTCATGTAGGTCTTCATAGAGCCATTCAACTTCAGCTTCCTCCGCATTAGTTGTTCAGTATAGATATGGATTGTTGTGATGTTGAATGATTTGCCTTGGAAACAAACTGAGATCATTCTGTTGTTTTTCAGATTGCACTGAATTACTGATTTCAGACACTTTAGTTGACTGTGAGTATTACTCTATTTTTGATAAGGGATTCTTCCCCACAGTGGGTGATTTAGTGTTCACCTGATTTAAATTTGCCGTCCCCATCCATTTTAGTTCACTGATTCCTAAGATTCTGATGTTCACTCTTGCCTTGACCATGTCCAGTTTACCTTGATTCATGGACCTTACATTCTAGATTCTTATGCAACATTGTTATTTACAACATGGGACTTTATTTTCACCACCAGACACATCCACAACTGAGCATTTTTTCTGCTTTGGACCAGCTACTTAATTTTTCTGGCGCTATTAGTAATTGCCCTCCACACATCCTAATAGTGCATTGGACACTTTCCAACCTGAGAGGGCTCATCTTCTGGTGTCATATCTTTTTCCTTTTCATACTATTTATGGGGTTCTCACAGCAAGAATATTGGAGTGGGCTGCCATTCCCTTCTCCAGTGGACCATGTCTTATAAGAACTCTTCACTATGATCCATCCATCTTGAATGCCCCTGAAAGGTTTGTCTCACAGCTCATTGAGTTACATAAGCCCCTTTGCCATGATAAGGCTGGATCTACGAAGGGGATCAAGTAACTTACCAATACTTAAATACTAATACATTAAATGTTAGATTAAGACCCTGGCTTATAAAGAAGAAATATATATTTAAAACCCAAGTATAATAAATATGCTTTACTAAATAAAAGAAACTTTCGTTTCTCCCCTAGCAGGGTCTCCCAAAACCAAAAGGAAAAACTGATAGACCATATAGTTTTTCATTAGAAGATATCTTTTTCAGAAAAAAAAAAGTGATGTTCATATGACTAATTTTGAACAGCTCTTTCATGAAGATTAACCATTACAAGTAAGCAAAGTTACTGTTTCAAGTTAAATAAATTAAGTCTTCAAGCACAGTTTGGTTAATATTGTCATTTCTCAGAAAATGACTTTCAACTCTTTCAAGAAACACTATGTGGCATTTCTGTTTCATTAAAAGTATAAAATAAGGATATTTTGTATTGGTGATTGAAGGGAAGATCAGTGCTAGGATGTTACTTTGCAGGGAAAAGTAATAATTTAAAGATTATGCAAAGAAAAGCCTAAACAATATTCATTTGATATCCTATGAAGTATTAAATCATTATTTATAGTAAATAAATCTAGTTATTGTGGGATTTTTCCCATCATCAGACCTATTACACCTTGATTTCTTTTAGATAGTATTGCTTCCTGGTGGACAAAATGCCCTCAAAATTAATCATCCTGAAACCAAAATAAATGACCCATTGAATGAGATGATTTATGAATATCCTTCAGAAAACTAGAGAATGTATGCAAAATGGAGGGGGAAAGATAATGTGTTTGGCATAATATAAATTGAGTGATTTTTGGCACAAATGAGAAACACAGTCAGATACATTTTGAAGCTTCTCTTGGTTGATGAGAACAGCATCAATAGGTAAAGAAGGATGTCTGTCTTCCTGCTGTTGTGACAGGAGAACATGCATCAGGATCATCTAAAATTGTTTGAAGAACAGGGAGCACTTGTGCACTATCAGTGGGAATGCAAATTGGTTCAGCCATTACGGAAAAGGTACCTCAAAAAATTAAAAATGGAATTACAATATGATCCAGCAATTCTACTTCTGGGCATTACCCAAAAGAAATGAAAATAAGATATTAAAAGCATATGTACTGTCAGGTTTATTGCAGCATTATTCATAATAGCCAAGATATGGAAGTAATCTAAATCTAAACTTTGAGCTTTATGATGAATAAATCCTTGGAATCTAATGTGTAGCATATTGACTAAAGTTAATAACTATCATATATTGAAAGTTGCAAAGAGGGTAAGTCTTAATTATTCTCACCATAAGACCTACAACAAATTGTAATTATGAGACATGAAAGATGCACCAACAATTAAAAAATAAATTACATCTTTAAGTTTAAAAAGAGATCATCTAAAATTGGGCCAAGTTGTTTAAATGAATTTTTTTTTTAAGAATGCAGGATGAATATTCATTCTGAGGGAAAAGTTACTACTTACATTGAAAGCTTTACCACTAAAAAGTTATGTAAGAGGATGGTTTGAGGCATCATTTATGTTACTTGTAGGGAGTATATTTCCAGTAATTTATTTTTCTTCTATAGAGTTACACATTAGAACTTAAGTTGTTATATGTTTGAAAGTTTGTCAAAGTACCAATTACTATTTTATGTTATTATAAACATAACTTCTAGAAATTTGCATCTATGTATCATCATTTTTGTTTCCAAACTCACTCACTTTAACATGAAAACTCACAAAATATCACCCACATAAAGAGATGTGATCACTGTTTTTAATAGTGAAAGATCTATTTCTATAGAGCAAATTTCAGCTAATGAAATCAGAAATTCTCCCAATGTGTTCACTATAATTAGAAATTGCATTTTATTGATTCATTATTCAGCAATCAATTTGTATTTGTATTGTTAAGTTATATGTAAAGTGAAGTGAATTAAAATATTTGAAGTGCTTATATTATTAAAGAGTTGCTAGTCAATCATACACTATTAAGTTCTGCATATATGACATTGATATATTGCTGCAAGGTAACCAATAATTACTCATGAGGATACACTTTGCCTCCAATTAATTTCAAAAGTGCATTTATGAAAACAAATACAGTGCAAATAGAATTGATCTGATATAATGCAATAGCTATAGCATAGTGAGTGTGACAGTCACTCACTATGCAACCCTATGGTAGCTTGCCAGGATCCTCTGTCCATGTGTCAGGGAATGTTTGATGGAGGATTCCTACGTGCTGTCTCTTATGAGTCCTTTGTTCCTCTTCAAGCAGAACAGCACGCTGCTCCCAGGGACCGAGGTCATTGTGTGAGGCAGGCTTGGGTCTCCTTTAGTAAACATTCTCTTTAGGACAAAACTGCTTAGTCTTGTTTCCCTTTCTTGAGATATGGATTGTCTCCTGACCTTGTGACTAACATTACCCCTTATTCCCTTGGTAATGGTTGATGTACGTTTGGTTTTCTGATCTCTATCAATCCCGAAAGAAGTTTCCTGTACCACAGCCTATATATACACTCATAGAAAAATCATTAAAGCACCTTTGCTCCATCAGAGCTTAGCTCCCCGTGTCTTTCTTTCTCTCTCTCTCTCTCTTTTTCTGGCTGATTCTCTGGAGTGTGGAGACCCGTCGTGCTCACTTTCCTGCCCGGGCTTCTAAGACCCCCTTGAGAGGGCGCCTGGTGCCTTCGAGAGCGATGCAAGTCCTGTGTCAAGGGCTTTATTGGTCCTCTGCGTAAACCAGGGAATATCAGCCTCTTTCTCTCTTTTACTTTATTATTGTCAACTCTGTACCACCAGGTTCCTGTCCATTAAAGGACCCCAACATTCATGGAATTCTCCAGGCAAGAATGCTGGAGTGGATTGTGTAAAAGAACTATATTTCTTCACATTCTTTTACAACATTTAATTATTTTTTTAAGAATTATTGTCAGAAGAACACCTGTCTGGCATTTATACAGCATTGTCATTTGCCAAAAACAAAGAAATAAATAAATCTATCCATCTTTCAGTTGACAATTTTAGAGGTGAGTTTTCCTGTCTTTCGGTACTTGGGCTTTCTAAGGATTGTAACTATTGATTATGATTGACAAAACCCACAGTTTTCATAAATAGCTACAAATCATTATTTCTCTCAGTGGTAGTTTTCTGAATTGAATATCAAAGAGCCTAGTGTTCAGTACGTATGATATTGTAATCCATTAGAAATATAGTAGCTCTGAACTTCAGGTAATGGTAAGAATCTTCATTACAGGTATTACTAATTGTGCTGGCTACATTTTGTTTCCTGAACATAAAGAAATGCAACAATTAGACAAAAGAATCTCATAAAGGGCTCATGTATATAAATTATTACCTTATAATTTTACATGATATTTTCATTTGTTAATGTAATATATTCAATGGCCTTTATGAATAAAGATTTGAAGATCAATCTCTCCATACTCATTGTTCCTGACAAGCTACCTGAACTTGAAGACGTTAGCTGATCTCAGGAACTCTGTGAGATTATTCTAATGAAGGATATTTGGATATTCAGGAAATGTAAATTAAGAATTTAGAATTTCAAACTCATAGCAACGCTCCTTAGGCTCATTGAGAAATATATTCCTGTCTATTTCAGATTATATATTAGATAAATTTTAGTGTTTCCAGTTGCTAATTTTGTGGGAAATAAAGAAGAATTTGAACTCATGAGTGTTTAAAAATAAATAGAAAATAGTTTGTATGTGCATTTATGTGCATAAAGACTGCAGGCATCATTCTTTAATGGCATTTATTGTCCCAAATACACTCTTTTAATCAAATCAAGTATGGTCTAGACATAATGTTTTCTGTTATTGCTCAATAGTGAAGAAGGTATGTACCATAGGAGGAACAATTGTGCAGCTTACATTTTTGATATACACAAATGTATATGACATATATTTGCCATACAGAACCTATTTAGGTTTTTTTTTGCATAGACTTTTGCATATGTCTTTTAATAGTACAATGACATTGTTCAATGTTCTTATAGAAGTATAAGTCTTAGCGTTTCAGACATGTAAAGGATTTTTTATGTCACATGTTATGTTATGGTAATACTTACCATAGAAAAGGAATTACCTCTGGAGGTTTTAAGTCACTAGTATTTCGTGAACAAGTTGGCATAATTCTTACATATGTCCCTTAAAATAGCACTGTTACATTTGCCATTTTCTATTTTTTTCTTAAACTTACAAAGTACTGAACAGTTTTTGTATAAATTAGCAGTAGGAAAAATATATGCACCATGACATTAAAGAAAATAATATGTGAATAGAAAAATCCATAGATAACAAATTAATGAACATGAAAAAAAATTGAGAATAACAGCATGCTAAATTTACCTACTGTAAAATTGGGGATTGGCTAAACAAGCTACGATCCCTTTTAATAGAATAAGAATGATAATATTGATCTGAATTACTTTATGTGATTTCTCAAAATGCAGACATATTTGGATGCTAATTCTTACAAATAATGTGTGTTTGAGGATTAAAATAAGATAATATATGTAAAAAGCTCACCACAGTGTCTGACATCTATTAGACACTTAACAAAAGAGAGATATTAATACTATAGCCTATAAATGATTATTAGGTAATTTAATTTAGTCCTCATTGCCCCCAAATGTTCAGTCTTGACAAAATATAACTAGCCATGAAAAGAGAACATGCTTTATTTTTAACACTTCTGAATGGGAAGAGCCAAGAATATCCATATAAGAAGAGAGGAGGGAACATCTATGATAAAGACAATTGGATCACTTTGGGGAATGGATAAACATTCTTTTATTGACAGAAGAGAGTGAAGCCAATACTGAGGTGCATGCCACAGCATAACCACACACAACTGTCTACAGAGATTATATCCTTCTGACAGTAGTAAAACTTCACACCATTTTGGAAAAGTAAAAACTCAATGAAGTTGACAGAGTTTCTAAGCTATTTGTAAAGCATGGTTGATTTAAATTTTCCTCAAAAACTATTAAAATACTCCCCTGAGAAATACTGCAGATTGATTTGTTGTGATCTTTATAGAAAACATTACTTCTGGATCATATTTACAAAATTCTCATTGGGTTTTAACACATAATGTGCTGTATTTTAACTCAGCTTTTAAGTCACTGAAGAACAGTGTGAAAAATCGTTTCCTGAAAAGTTTTGATCATTCTTTCAAACCCGTGGGACTCATTATTTCTCTGCTATATTCTTTAATGTAGGTGTAAGAAAGGACCTCTTAAACAACTGGAAATCTCAAAATTGTGTGCTCAATAGATTAGTCTTTGTCTCATTTAACAACAGACCATATACAGAGGAAAATTAGTTGAGAATCCGTACTCACTATTGAACCAAGACACATCTTGTCAGTTGAATTTCACTGAAATATAATTCTAGAGTTTGAAAATATGGATTAATATGACTTTCCAAAATAATATTAGAATAAGAGCATGTGAATGTCAAATAATCAATTAAAGATAAAATTGCAAGTTTCCAAACATTTCAATATATGTATATACAGAAGAAATAGGAATTTCTTTTCATTGGATTTTCATTGCTATGTGAATTAATGTAATTTCAGGTCACTGATATCATCAGGTTGGGATTGGTGTTTCAAGTATTAATAGGCACCAAATGCAAGGAATTAAAAGATTAAAGACTGCATACATTCTTGGCAATGTAATAAACATATTCCAGCAAATAAGATTAGTCAGGAAGTCCAGAGAATTACCAGTTGAGAAATGTTTACTAAGATCATATGAGGCCATAGTCCTCATTTCAAGTATTAGTGACCAAGAAAGGTACAATATTTGATTTTCAGAATTTTGTTATCTAATAATGGGTAAGACATTGCTTTTGTGACTCAATATTTTTCTTCTTAATATTGATTTTAAAATATTTTAAATGACCATTCATAAGTTCCAGTAAGATAATATGGTAAGGTGATTCCCATAACTGTTCAAGAAAAAATGTAAAGTTCCTCTAAGTAGAGCTAGACAGCAAGTCTTGATGTAACCATATATCTCTGATTTATTTTACTTACAATTTGATAGTCTAGCAGACATTATGTGAAGATTCTGAACCATGTGTCAGCCAATAACAATGACAGAAGTGACAAGCATCAGCTTGAAATTTTTATTACATTATAAAAGAAAACATGTTCCCAGAAAATAGTTGAAAAAGCATAATTTCTTCTACTTCAGATGATTTAATTTATGTACTCCAAGGCAATAAAGCATCAAAAGGAAAACTATACTGAATTTATTTCAACTATAATGGAATTATAAATATGATTTAAGGTTAATCTGAAACACTAGGCCCCTTTATAAGAAAAGATGTGCAGTCAATATGCTTAAAATGCATGCATCACTCAAATGAACATCACATAGCACCTCTTGGAATAGAAATTTCCTTTTGCAACACAAAGTGCAAAACTTTGAGTTAATATGAGTGTTTTGAGGATAAATAAATATAATGAATTCATGTATAAAATAACAAGACATAGTTAAGTTTGCTGAAAAAGAACACAGTTTGGGAATCCCTGGAAGGGTAGTCTTACCTAATTCATTTGAACAAAATAAACATAGCAAACATTTTAAAAGTATGTCTTTTCATATTTTTCTATAATATAAGCACACAGATGATCAAACAAGAAAAACATTATGAAAATTAGTCAGTTGTGAGAAAATGCACAGAGGAGATTATATTTGGACTTAAGTAAGCAAAACTGGTAACATCAATCTAGCCACCCTCAAAAATGTAACTATCCTTTTATCATTTCAGGAACACATGTAATCTTTGTAACTTCTCCACAGTTATATTTTTTTAAGTTATTTGTGTAAAACTCCAAAAGCTCTAAAAAAATATTTTCCTGTGCAAAAAGTATGGAATAAAGCATGACAGTTGTCAACAGACACATGAAAAGTTGCACAAAACTGCTAATAATTAAAGAAACACAAATCAAAGCTACAATGACCTTACAACAATCAGAACAGCAAACATTAAAAAGTCTACAAATAACAAATGTTTTGAGGGTGTGGAGAAAAGAGAAACTTCCTATATGGTTGGTGGGAATGTAAGCTGATACAGCCACTGTGGAAAAAACACTATGGAGGTCAAAAAAATAAAAATAAAGTTGCTCTATGATCCAGCAATCCTACTGCTGGGCATATGGAGCATCATAATTCAAAGTGATACATGCACCCCTATGTTAATAGCACTATTTGCAATTGCCAAGATATGGAAACAACCTAAACGTACATAGACAGATGAGTGGATCAAGAATATATATAACAAATATATATACTCAGCCATAAAATGAATGAAATAAAACTATGTCATTATTTGCCCCAGCATGGATGGACCTAGAGATTATCATGCTAGGTGAAGTAAGATAGAGAAAGACAAATACCATAGGATATCACTTATATAAGGAATGTAAAATATGACACAAATGAACTTATTTACAAAACCGAAACAGACTTGTGGCTACCAAGTCAAAGGATGGATGGAGGGATAAATTAGGAGTTGGGATTAGCTGACTATCCCAAACTATAAAAATAGATAAACAACAGGGTCCTACAGTGTTTCACAGGGAACCATATTCAATATCCTGTGATAAACTGTGATATATGGAAAAAAATGAAAAAGAATGTACACACATACACACATATATATGAAATCACTGTGCTATACAGCAGAAATTAGCACAATATTGTAAATCAATTATACTTCAATAAAATAAATAAATAAATAAACACAGAGCAATTGTGTTTTGCTTCATTATCAGATTTGGGACTACTACACTTTGGGGAAGGAATAAGTGGTCAAGGATGACCACAACATAAAATAAGAATGGACAGGCCAGAAGGATTAAACCTGGAAAAATCTGTGAAATTTCTATCATTACAATCAGTAGAAGCACACACTAATGGAAACATTTTGTTGACGTATTACAAGGTACTTAGAATAATATTATCTCAATTAATGCATTTCAAATAAGATTCTCTTTGTGGGGTAAAGAAACTTCCTATGTCAGACTAAGATAGACTATGCCATAGAAAAAGTTATCACCAACTTCTAATATATAAATATATATTTTCTTGCTCTTTCAGAGAAGATAAAGTGAGATGGCAGTGACTAAATGTTTGGTTCTCCACAAAGCATAGTTTTAAAAGGGTCATCTCCTAAATTATAGACGTGACAGAATACCTACTCTTATAAACAATGGTTGGTGGAGGAATTAAATGAAAACATCTCAGGCAATGAACAGAAAGTTGTGTTGAATTTTCCAAAAACACTGTATGAAGAAAGGAAATCTTGACAAACTTCAATTGCCTTGGAGAGTTCCCAAAGCATTCACAATGACTTTAAAATCATGTTGAAAATTTTGAAGTTTTATTGTTTTTCTCATTTCAATTATATTTTCAAGGTAGCATCCATTTTTTTTCTTATATACTTACTCAATTGTATAAAACTATGATCTTAAAACTGTCATGACTTACCTTTGATTCTTGAACGTTCTTGACTTTTTTCCTGCTGGAAATAAAACAAAAATAGTTCAAAGTTTGTAAGCATTTTATCAACAGTGTGATATAAATTTTCACTTTAACTAAAGTCTTATCAAAATATTTTACTGTACATATACCCAGGAGTCATTGTAACACAATTCTCACTTAAAAAACACATGTCAAATCTCTTATCAGAGCAGTAATCATTCTTAGTGTACATAAATGTTTCTAAGAAACCAATACATTGCACAAATGACTTTATAAATAAATACTTAATGAATAATAAATACATTATTGTGTCTCTAAAATGTCTGGCCCATTTTATTTAATCCCAACAGAATTTGCTTTTAGTGTCTTTATGTTAATTCTATGTTTTTGGTGAGGAAAAAGTTTAATGGCAAGCAGTGGAGAATTCACTAAAACACACACACACACACACACACTAAGATATTTCAAATGTCTTTCCTTCAGTTTAGCTTAAAATTGTTCCCTATCTTGCTTCTCTGAGGCTAAAGTTGACAACAGTTCTATTATTTATTCAAAGCTGCTTCAGTCAGACCGGTCTTTTAATTTGAAATACTCCTTATAGTTATCAGGCAACCCCAGAAGAATTTGTTTGCTTTTGAGTTTTTAAGTAGAAATTGTGAACTCTATAACTTCTCGATTAATACTCAGGCACAGTTTACTCTGCTAAAAGCTTTCAGGTTCTCAAACTAAAAATAATTTTGAAATATGTTTCTAACTAAAAGTCACACACAGATATGCAGAAATATACGAATGTCAATAAATTTTGATAGCATTTATAAACATAGTAGAAATATGAAAAGTTATTTTGCTGCAAATATTCATCCCACAGTCAGATTGAGAATAAAGATGATATTGACAGGCTAAGCATTCCCTATAGTAAGATCACACTTGTGTCCCCAGACCTAGTTCTTTACCTAGGTCTGGTTTTATAAATGCTGATGATAAACCAGGTCTGATTCATATGATGAATTTTGTGTGGGAAGTGTCTGTGACTCTAGGTATCTGATCAACCTTGAGAAATGGTAGCACAGCTAGTGTGATAACATTTGAAGATAACCATTGCTAGTGTGTAAATGAATTGTAAAATTTTTAAAAAATGCATTATTGATGTATATTCATTGAAACATGCTAACCAAATGTATGATTCTATTAAGCTAATGTTTTGTATTCTAAATCTCTTATCTTAGCCCATCTAGACTTTGTGTTTAAATTCTGAACTGTACTGTTAATTAATTGTTTTTTAATTACAATGTACTTTTAACTTAGAGTATATGTTGCTCATTTAAACTAAAATTCTAATACAAATTATATATATTTATAAATAAATAATACATACTTTAAAAGTACATTATTATTTCATAATTATAGGACAAGTTGATGTAAATTTTCCAAATGGTTACTAATGAAAAAGAAATCTCGAGGGAGGAGCCAAGATGGCGGAGGAGTAGGACGGGGAGACCACTTTCTCTCCTACAAATTCATCAAAAGAATAACTGAATGCAGAGCAAACCTCACAAAACAACTTCTGATCGCTAGCTGAGGTCATCAGGCGCCCAGAAAAGCAGACCATTGTCTTCGAAAGGAGGTAGGACAAAATATAAAAGATAAAAAGTGAGACAAAAGAGCTAAGGGCGGAGACCCGTCCCGGGAAGGGAGTCTTAGGCGGCCTTGCTTGGGCTAGGGTCCGGGCCAGAGTGCCCTGAGGACAATCGGAGGGAGCTTCTGTGAGGTGCCAACTTGAACTGTGGGAGACCAAAAGAGAGAAAATTAACCGGCCGGAACACACTGCCGGCCGTTCGCAGAACAAAGGGACGGAGAAAGTCCCAAGAAGAGGTCGCAGGCTGCGGACCCCGCCCAGCCCTGCCGGAGGCAGGAGGCAGGGGGGAGGGGAAGGTCGCGGCGAGACACAGGGCGCAGGCACCCGACCGGAGCGGGCGGGGACTGGGGCTGGGGACGCAGAGGGCGGAAGGCGCGCGCACCCGACTGCGCCAGCGGAAACTGAGACTGGGTCCGCGGAAGGGAGTGAGTGCACCACACCTGGGGATAGTGCGCCCATCGAGCCCCTCGCTGCCTGGACCGCTCTGACGGGGAAGGCACAGAGAGCAGGCGCAGCTTTTCCTTCCGCGCTTTTGTGTAACACCCGAGGGCTGGAACCTAGCGCAGCGCGGGGCGCGCTCCATATAGAACAGCCGGGAGCCTGAGCAGCGCAGACGGAGAAAGCAGCGTCAGCCCCTCCCGGCAGCGCCAGCCCGCCCCCGCAGGGCCAGCCCCTCCCCGCAGCGTCAGCCCCGCCCCGCAGCGCCAGCCCATCCCCGCAGCGTCAGCCCCTCCCAGCAGCGCAACGGAACTAGCTAACTGAATAAGAGTCCACCTCCGCCCGCCTGTGTCAGGGCGGAAATGAGGCTCTGAAGAGACCGGCAAACAGAAGCCAAATAAACAAAGGGAACCGCTTCAGAAGGGACTGGTGCAACAGATTAAAATCCCTGTAGAAAACACCGACTTCACTGGAAGGGCCCTGTAGATATCGAGAAGTGTAAGCTGGAACGAGGAGCTATCTGAAACTGAGCCGAACCCATACTGACCTCAACAGCTCCAGAGAAACTCCTAGATATATTTTTACTTTTTTTTTTCTAAGTAAGGAAAAAAAAAAAAAGAATTTTTTTTTCTTTTTATATTTTTTCTTTTTTATTTTTTCTCTTTTATTTTCCTTTAAAATTCCCTATTACTCCCCCATTACTCCTTAACTTTCATTTTCATAGATTTTTACGATTTTTTTAATTAGGGGAAAAAAAATTTTTTTTTTTCTTTCTTTCTTTTTTTTTTTTTTTGTTTTTTTTTTCTTTTTTCTTCCTTTTTTTCCTTTCCGTTTTCTCTTTTATTTTCTATTTTTCTTTTTCTCTTATTTCTTTTAAAGTCCTCTAGAACTCCTCTACTACTCTTCATTTTCATTTTCACTACACTATAACCTTACCAAAAAAAAAAGAGAAGCCCTATCTTTAAACCGAAGATTATTCTCTCCCAATCTTGACTCTCTGTTTTCTACCTCAGAACACCTCTATTTCCTCCTTTCCCCTTCTCTTCCCAATCCAATTCTGTGAATCCTTGTAGGTGTCTGAGATACGGAGAACACTCTGGGAACAGACAGCTGCGTAGATCTGTCTCTCTCCTCTTGAGTCCCCCTTTTTCTCCTCCTGCTCATCTCTATCTCCCTCCTCCCTTTTCTCCTGTTCATGTAACTCTGTGAACCTCTCTGGGTGTCCCTAACAGGGGAGAATCTTTTCGCCATTAACCTAGAAGTTTTATTATCAGTGCTGTATAGTTGGAGAAGTCCTGAGACTACAGGAAGAATAAAACTGAAATCCAGAGGCAGGAGACTTAAGCCCAAAACCTGAGAACACCAGAAAACTCCTGACTACATGGAACTTTAAGCAATAAGTGACCGTCCAAAAGCCTCCATACCTACACTGAAACCAACCACCACCCAAGAGCCAGTAAGTTTTAGAGCAAGACATACCACGCAAATTCTCCAGCAACACAGGAACATAGCCCCGAATGTCAACATACAGGCTGCCCAAGGTGACACCTAACACATAGACCCATCTCAAAACTCATTACTGGGCACTCCATTGCTCTCCAAAAAGAAGAAATCAAGTTCCACGCACCAGTACACTGACGCAAGCTTCCCTAACCAGGAAACCTTGACAAGCCAATCGTCTAACCCCACCCACTGGGTAAATCCTCCACAATAAAAAGGAACCACAGACCTCCAGAATACAGAAAGTCCACTCCAGACACAGCAATCTAAACAAGATGAAAAGGCAAAGAAATACCCAACAGGTAAAGGAACATGAAAAATGCCCACCAAGTCAAACAAAAGAGGAGGAGATAGGGAATCTACCTGAAAAAGAATTTAGAATAATGATAATAAAAATGATCCAAAATCTTGAAAACAAAATGGAGTTACAGATAAATAGCCTGGAGACAAAGATTGAAAAGATACAAGAATTGTTTAATAAAGACCTAGAAGAAATAAAAAAGAGTCAATTAAAAATGAACAATGCAATGAATGAGATCAAAAACACTTTGGAGGGAACCAAGAGTAGAATAACGGAGGCAGAAGATAGGATAAGTGAGGTAGAAGATAAAATGGTGGAAATAAATGAAGCAGAGAGTAAAAAAGAAAAAAGGATCAAAAGAAATGAGGACAACCTCAGGGACCTCTGGGACACTGTGAAACGCCCCAACATTCGAATCATAGGAGTTCCAGCAGAAGAAGACAAAAAGAAAGGCCATGAGAAAATACTCGAGGAGATAATAGCTGAAAACTTCCCTAAAATGGGGAAGGAAATAGCCACTCAAGTCCAAGAAACCCAGAGAGTCCCAAACAGGATAAACCCAAGGCGAAACACCCCAAGACACATATTAATCAAACTAACAAAGATCAAACACAAAGAACAAATATTAAAAGCAGCAAGGGAAAAACAACAAATAACACGCAAAGGGATTCCCATAAGGATAACAGCTGACCTATCAATAGAAACCCTCCAGGCCAGAAGGGAATGGCAGGACGTCCTGAAAGTAATGAAAGAGAATAACCTACAACCTAGATTACTGTATCCAGCAAGGATCTCATTCAGATATGAAGGAGATCTCAAAAGCTTTACAGATAAGCAAAAGCTGAGAGAATTCAGCACCACCAAACCAGCTCTTCAACAAATGCTAAAGGATCTTCTCTAGACAGGAAATGCAGAAAGGTTGTATAAACGTGAACCCAAAACAACAAAGTAAATGGTAACGGGACCACACCTATCAATAATTACCTTAAATGTAAATGGGTTGAATGCCCCAACCAAAAGACAAAGACTGGCTGAATGGATGCAAAAACAAGACCCCCATATATGCTGTCTACAAGAGACCCACCTCAAAACAAGAGACACATACAGACTAAAAGTGAAGGGCTGGAAAAAAATATTTCATGCAAATGGAGACCAAAAGAAAGCAGGAGTCGCAATACTCATATCAGATAAAATAGACTTTCAAATAAAAGCTGTGAAAAGAGACAAAGAAGGACACTACATAATGATCAAAGGATCAATCCAAGAAGAAGATATAACAATTATATATGCACCCAACATAGGAGCACCGCAATATGTACGGCAAACACTAACGAGTATGAAAGAGGAAATTAATAGTAACACAATAATAGTGGGAGACTTTAACACCCCACTCACAACTATGGATAGATCAACTAAACAGAAAATTAACAAGGAAACACAAACTTTAAATGACACAATGGACCAGCTAGACCTAATTGATATCTATAGGACATTTCACCCCAAAACAATCAACTTCACCTTTTTCTCAAGTGCACACGGAACCTTCTCCAGAATAGATCACATCCTGGGCCATAAATCTAGTCTTGGAAAATTCAAAAAAATTGAAATCATTCCAGTCATCTTTTCTGACCACAGTGCAGTAAGATTAGATCTCAATTACAGGAAAAAAATTGTTAAAAATTCAAACACCTGGAGGCTAAATAACACGCTTCTGAATAACCAACAAATCATAGAAGAAATCAAAAAAGAAATCAAAATATGTATAGAAATGAATGAAAATGAAAACACAACAACCCAAAACCTATGGGACACTGTAAAAGCAGTGCTAAGGGGAAGGTTCATAGCATTACAGGCTTACATCAAGAAACAAGAAAAAAGCCAAATAAATAACCTAACTCTACACCTAAAGCAATTAGAGAAGGAAGAAATGAAGAACCCCAGGGTTAGCAGAAGGAAAGAAATCTTAAAAATTAAGGCAGAAATAAATGCAATAGAAACTAAAGAGACCATAGCAAAAATCAACAAAGCTAAAAGCTGGTTTTTTGAAAAAATAAACAAAATTGACAAACCATTAGCAAGACTCATTAAGAAACAAAGAGAGAAGAACCAAATTAACAAAATTAGAAATGAAAATGGAGAGATCACAACGGACAACACTGAAATACAAAGGATCATAAGAGACTACTACCAGCAGCTCTATGCCAATAAAATGGACAACTTGGATGAAATGGACAAATTCTTAGAAAAGTATAACTTTCCAAAACTGAACCAGGAAGAAATAGAAGATCTTAACAGACCCATCACAGGCAAGGAAATCGAAACTGTAATCAAAAATCTTCCAGCAAACAAAAGCCCAGGACCAGATGGCTTCACAGCTGAATTCTACCAAAAATTTAGAGAAGAGCTAACACCTACCTTACTCAAACTCTTCCAGAAAATTGCAGAAGAAGGTAAACTTCCAAACTCATTCTATGAGGCCACCATCACCCTAATTCCAAAACCTGACAAAGATGCCACAAAAAAAGAAAACTACAGGCCAATATCACTGATGAACATAGATGCAAAAATCCTTGACAAAATTCTAGCAAACAGAATCCAACAACATATTAAAAAAATCATACACCACGACCAAGTGGGCTTTATCCCAGGAATGCAAGGATTCTTCAATATCCACAAATCAATCAATGTAATACACCACATTAACAAATTGAAAGATAAAAACCATATGATTATCTCAATAGATGCAGAGAAAGCCTTTGACAAAATTCAACACTCATTTATGATTAAAACTCTCCAAAAAGCAGGAATAGAAGGAACATACCTCAACATAATAAAAGCTATATATGACAAACCCACAGCAAGCATCACCCTCAATGGTGAAAAATTGAAAGCATTTCCCCTGAAATCAGGAACAAGACAAGGGTGCCCACTCTCACCACTACTGTTCAACATAGTGTTGGAAGTTTTGGCCACAGCAATCAGAGCAGAAAAAGAAGTAAAAGGAATCCAGATAGGAAAAGAAGAAGTGAAACTCTCACTGTTTGCAGATGACATGATCCTCTATATAGAAAACCCTAAAGACTCTACCAGAAAATTACTAGAACTAATCAATGAATATAGTAAAGTTGCAGGATATAAAATTAACACACAGAAATCCCTTGCATTCCTATATACTAACAATGAAAAAACAGAAAGAGAAATTAAGGAAACAATACCATTCACCATTGCAACAAAAAGAATAAAATACTTAGGAGTATATCTACCTAAAGAAACAAAAGACCTATACATAGAAAACTATAAAACACTGATGAAAGAAATCAAAGAGGACACAAACAGATGGAGAAACATACCATGCTCATGGATTGGAAGAATCAATATTGTCAAAATGGCTATTCTACCCAAAGCAATCTATAGATTCAATGCAATCCCTATCAAGCTACCAACGGTATTTTTCACAGAACTAGACCAAAGAATTTCACAATTTGTATGGAAATACAAAAAACCTCGAATAGCCAAAGTAATCTTGAAAAAGAAGAATGGAACTGGAGGAATCAACCTGCCTGACTTCAGACTCTACTACAAAGCCACAGTCATCAAGACAGTGTGGTACTGGCACAAAGACAGAAATATAGACCAATGGAACAGAATAGAAAGCCCAGAGATAAATCCACGGACCTATGGACACCTTATCTTTGACAAAGGAGGCAAGGATATACAATGGAAAAAAGACAACCTCTTTAACAAGTGGTGCTGGGAAAACTGGTCAACCACTTGCAAAAGAATGAAACTAGAACATTTTCTAACACCATACACAAAAATAAACTCAAAATGGATTAAAGATCTAAATGTAAGACCAGAAACTATAAAACTCCTAGAGGAGAACATAGGCAAAACACTCTCTGACATAAATCACAGCAAGATCCTCTATGACCCACCTCCCAGAATATTGGAAATAAAAGCAAAACTAAACAAATGGGATCTAATGAAACTTAAAAGCTTTTGCACTACAAAAGAAACTATAAGTAAGGTGAAAAGACAGCCGTCAGATTGGGAGAAATAATAGCAAATGAAGAAACAGACAAAGGATTAATCTCAAAAATATACAAGCAACTCCTGAAGCTCAATTCCAGAAAAATAAATGACCCAATCAAAAAATGGGCCAGAGAACTAAACAGACATTTCTCCAAAGAAGACATACAGATGGCTAACAAACACATGAAAAGGTGCTCAACATCACTCATTATTAGAGAAATGCAAATCAAAACCACAATGAGGTACCATTACACGCCAGTCAGGATGGCTGCTATCCAAAAGTCTACAAGCAATAAATGCTGGAGAGGGTGTGGAGAAAAGGGAACCCTCTTACACTGTTGGTGGGAATGCAAACTAGTACAGCCACTATGGAAAACAGTGTGGAGATTCCTTAAAAAACTGGAAATAGAACTGCCATATGACCCAGCAATACCACTTCTGGGCATACACACTGAGGAAACCAGATCTGAAAGAGACACATGCACCCCAATGTTCATCGCAGCACTGTTTATAATAGCCAGGACATGGAAGCAACCTAGATGCCCATCAGCAGATGAATGGATAAGGAAGCTGTGGTACATATACACCATGGAATTTTACTCAGCCGTCAAAAAGAATTCATTTGAATCAGTCCTAATGAGATGGATGAAACTGGAGCCCCTTATACAGAGTGAAGTAAGCCAGAAAGATAAAGAACATTACAGCATACTAACACATATATATGGAATTTAGAAAGATGGTAACGATAACCCTATATGCAAAACAGAAAAAGAGACACAGAAATACAGAACAGACTTTTGAACTCTGTGGGAGAAGGTGAGGGTGGGATGTTTCAAAAGAACAGCATGTATACTATCTATGGTGAAACAGATCACCAGCCCAGGTGGGATGCATGAGACAAGTGCTTGGGCCTGGTGCACTGGGAAGACCCAGAGGGATCGGGTGGAGAGGGAGATGGGAGGGGGGATCGGGATGGGGAATAAGTGTAGATCTATGGCTGATTCATATCAATGTATGACAAAACCCACTGAAATGTTGTGAAGTAATTAGCCTCCAACTAATAAAAAAAAAAAAAAAAAAGAAATCTCTATTTCTCTCCATTTTGACACTTTTTCATTCATTTCATCATTTATTCTTTTAGCAAATGTGTATTGATCACTTCTATGTGTCAGACACTGCTCTAAGTGATAAATGATGAACAAAACAAACCAAAATATGTCCTCCTGAACCATGATTATTACACAAATGGCAATAAGTTCTATTTAGCAAAAGATATACCATACAAGGTGTAGTTTGGAGTGACTACAATTTCATAGAGGTCTACAATGATAAATAATTTTGAATAAAATTTTGAGGGGAATAAGAGGATGATCCAAGCATATATCTGGGGAAAACATGTTTTGAGAGAGAAAAACAATTGCAAACTCCCTGTGATACAGCAGGTCTTGACACTGTCAAAGATACCAGGGAAACGTGTAACTGGACAGGCTGAATAAGAAGAATTGAATACAAAGTTCAGTCAAGAAAATAAGAGTTGTAGACAGACTAGCACTTAGGGCATTGGTTAGTGCTTTTGTTTTTGCACTGAGAGAGCTGAAAAACACATTGAGATTTTCTTCTCAGAGGAGTAACACCATGTGAATTACATTTAAACAGACTCACTTTGCCTATAGAGAATAGTTTGAACAAGGATAGGACAAAATTAGAGGGACCAATAGAGAGGGTATTGCAGGACTCCTGATGGGAGGTGATGGCTCAGACTGGTGTGGTACCAGTGGAGTTGCAGAACTAGTTAAAACTAAAAAGGTTTGTGGATAGAATAAGTGTTGATGTGAGACACAGAACTGATGAGGATGGTCTCAAAGGTCTGAGCCACTAGAAGAACGGCGGTATCTCTAACATAAGGAAGATGGCCAAGTTAGAAGCACTTTTATCCTTTTTTGGCTTGCCTTCTGGTGCTGTCCTGGTCTGCATTTTTCTCTTGTCTGGCTGCTCCTTTTCTATCTCCTTTACAGATTCTTTTATGTCGCCTCAACTTCTAACTACTAGTTTCCTAGATATTGAATCCTTATCTTTCTTCTGTATACCTTATTCCTTTGCTCACCTTACCTAGTCTCCTGGTCTTAAGTGCCATATTTTTCCTGTAGACTCTCAAATTTGTATCTCTAGCTAATCCTTAGCATTGAATTTCAGATTCAAATATTCAGCTTTATTTTTGACATCTCTACATGAATATCTAATAACAGCCCACTTATCATGTCTAAAATTAAACTTTTGATCTTCCCTTATGTCTTCGATCATCTTTCTCATCTTCTTCATCTCTTCATCCTTCTAGTTGTTTAGACACTTAAAATAATGCTGTTTCTTAAGAGCAAAAATCCTGAAATTTTATGGGTTTGATATTCAACTCTGATTTTATTTTGAATATCACTCATGATGCAAAGTAGGATGATAGTCAAAGTGTCTGGAACTCAGAGGAGATATTTCAGCAAGATGTATAAATTTATAAATCACCAGTCTATGTATAAGTCATCATTCAGAGAATATATAAGAGTTGAATAATATAGAACTGAATATTGTAAATAATTCAAGAAATAAATAAAGTCAAATCAGGCAGCTATTTTGACAATATCCACCGGATGGACTGACATAGGTGAAAACACTGACTTCAAAAGAAACACATTCTTGGCTTGGAAGTACATTTTAAGTTATTCAAGGAAGGAGATGATGATTGACAAGTATATAAAGGGGTAAAAGTAGAATGGGAGAAATGTAATTGGGAAAGAAAAGGCCAGGATGGTCTGTAGCTGAAGAATGAAGGGAAATCCATAGAGGCATTGTGTTTGTTTTTGCTCTTTTGTCTTTTGTTTTATTTTTGTACGTTTATAATATATTATTTATATCAGTGAGAATTGACAATGTTTAAATGATGGGAGGTATAGAGTAGAAACAGAAGATTAAGACAAAAGGGAGAGATGATTAGACTAACTTTACAAGGCTACTAAAAGGGTAGATGTGATAGAAAACATAAGTGGGGGAAAATTTTAGTTAGAAAGACAACCAGTTCCTCTAATATAAGCAGTGGGCACAGGAAGACATGGTTATAGACGCAAGAAGTATGTATTTATTTTCTTTATGTAGCTGAAGGAAAGTCCACTGAGTGGTGAAGGAGGATGGTTTGTCAGAAATTTGAGGAGAGACTAGATTTTAAATGCACTATATTTTTTTTATGAGACTAGTTGAGTAAAACAGCTTTGGTTTCTGAAGTCCTAGTTGATTTTTGGCATCAAAAATACACAGTGATACTGATTTAAGATGTTTTAACTGCAATCAAATAAGCTTAATACTCACAGACATTGCATTTTATCTATTATTTTTATGAATACTAATTCTCTATTTTGCACAATTCTATCTAATTATACTGATAAATTACCAGTAAAATATCCTTAAATAGTCTACAAATGGGAAATCTGTAAGAAGTCTAAATTTATAGAAGATAAATTACTAATTAATTTTATGAACTAGGAATAATAGGAACAGACTTGTAATATAGGAGGATTAAAAGGATAACCTAGATTATTTATTCTTAAACATGTATTAGAACTCTGTCAGTGTAAATATATATATATATACACAGACATATATATGTGTGTGTGTGTGTGCAGAAAATATATATATACATATATATACTTTAGCATTTTCAAGATAATAACTGTTCCAATTTATTTTTATGATTAAAATGTTGCATTGTTCACTTGGCAACACACATTTTTCACAGTTTTATTTCACGAACTATTGATTCAGATTTTAAATGCTAATTTTTAAATGTGGAACTGTTAAGAAGAAAACTGTACCTGTTTAATTATGCAATGAGAGGTCAGAAAGATTTGTTATTCTTTCTTCATGATACATTTGAGAAACATTCTGACATTATGAAAATTTAGGTCTTATACATAATAGCAGAAATGCCATTCTCTTGGTATAACTGAAATGTAATATTCTTCCAAAAGATTTTCTGCCAATGTGATCTTATCTTAAAATAAGAAATATATATTTGGCCATGTATCAAAGCTAAATAATAGCAAACGATTCATGTATTACTTTGTTCCACATCATTTCTTGGAAGAAACCCAAAGTGCTATCTTTCATTTATAAATAGACTCCATGAAATTCAGCTCAGTGGTGGAAATGGGCAAATAGATCCTTGCAGACAGTGTGTTAAAAATTAGAAAAGATAATCTGGGTGGAAGTAAGGATTCAGAAGTAATACATGATTGAAAGATACAATTTCTTCAATATTAAACAAAATACAACATAATGAGTGGAACATAGCTAAGCCAGGGTAAAATTTTCAAGCTGGAAACAAATTTTCAAGCTGTAATTTTTCAAATGAGTTATGGTGGCCCTAAAATATCTAGTAAAACTGAAGTATAGCCGAATAACATCAACACACAATAATAAGCAGAATGTTATAACTCTAGAAGGTATCTAGAAGATATATATCTATATATCTTCTATATATCTATAAAGATATATATCTAGATACCTAAAGATATATCTATATATCTAGAAGGTATAATTAAGAATGTTTCCTTTCTAGTGTTTGAATTTTGGTATGACATTTACTAATATCTGATGATGCTTATACCCTAAATAATGTCTTATGATCAAACACTAAAACTATATATCTGGCCACAACATCTTCCAACACAATTTATCCAATTTCTCCCTTTTTGTTGTGAACCACATGCCCTCTGGGAAGAGAAGAAATCATTTAAATGGTGAAAGCATCAAGTTCATCATAAGAGCACTGAGTTATAATCATTGGACTATCAATAAATGGTCTTCACCTTTCATATTATAAAGCTTAAACCACTTTAAGGAAAAGTTGTGAACACTATACAGGTTATACCCATGGATAATCTTTCTTAAAATTTGTATATGTATGATACTAGATTAATGAGATTACTTATGCATCCTTTGATCAGTATCAGGACTCCCACAGGCTTCTCTGCACATACAGGGATATAAGAATGAGACAAGTGCAGGTAGAAGTGAATTGGTTCCTTATGAAAGCACACCAATTATCTATCCATCCTATACTAAATCTTTCATTGGATATACATGATGATAACCAGTGTATAACTACATGATACAAGTAGGACTCAATAAGAGTGTAAAAGACAAGCATCTCTTCATCACTTCAAGAATGATAAAGAAAAGTTTTCTAATTTGCTTTTGTTTTTTCTCAGCCCCACATGACTCAGTTTGCATTTGACTATTATATGAAAGTTTATGGTGGGACTTCCCTGGTGGTCCACTGTCTATGACTCTGATCTCCTAATGCAAGGGTTCAATCCCTTGTCAGGGAACTAGAACCTGCATGCCACAACTAAGAACTGGTGCAATCTAATTAAATAAATATTTAAAAAAAAAGAAAGCTTATGGTAAGTCCATGCTACCTATATCATTAACATGATAATATTAGAAAATTGTTTTCTTCTTAAGTTGAATGGATGGCATAGATTGAGAGGTGATAAACTTCACCTCTTAAAGGTGAGAAGGTTAAGACCCCATGCTTCCACTGGAGAGGGTGCAGCTTCCACCCTTGGTTGGAGAACTAAGATGTCACTTGCAGGGGGCACACCCCACTCCCCAACAGTAATAAAATAAAGTTAGGAGGAAGCAAATGCATTTTTATTTATTTATTTTTCTTTGCCCATAGCTTGTAATGAAGGACACACTCAAATTGTGTTTAGGTTGATCATGTGCTAAGGAAAAAAAAAATCTGACATGAAATTTAAGAAAATTCAAATGTATAGAAGAGTTTTACTGGTGTATTGAATAAAGTCCATAATGAATCAACTAAACTTAAAATTAAAAAGTAACAAAAGATAAAACAATGTCTGTAGTATTCAAAAGTGATGCATTCTAGGTGAAGTAATTTAGCTCCCAGTTCCTATGATCCACACTTATTCTTGAAGTAATTAATGTCAGCATTCACAAAAGGGGGCTTTATGTGTATATACAGTAGTGCTATAGAAGCTCAGACAAATGTATGCAAATTTAAAATCACAGCCAAATACCAATAGATCCTAATTGTGAAAATAGTCAAGAGATGTCAATATAAATGTTCATGGCAAACATATACAAAGATTTATTAACAGTTGAAGCCTGGCTAATTTAAATTCTTTCTCAGAACTCTTGCCTTCTCTTTGATATAAAAAATAATTGCCTCTCAGACAAATGCAACAAACACAATTTGTGAGTTGATAATTTGCAGTAGAGTACTGATGTTCAACACATATTTATTTAACATTTCGATGTGCTAAGTGGTAAAAATATAAAAAATTAAATGTTCTCAAAAACATTCATTAGAGCTATTCAATAATATGGATTGTAAATTCAAGGAGACTGGGAATAGGAGACCATTTTAGTGGAGTCAGCCCACTGCAATTTTGTAACAAATCTCTGCTATGTGCTTATGATGCAGGCATACCCATGAACACACAAGCTCCCTCCCCGAGGCCTTCAATACACACATATGCACAACACATACACATGCACAAACATATGTACATACTTTTCCTCAAACATATTTTCTTGGTGGCAATTTAATTTTAAAATGTCTGGAAAATAAGAGATACCAGCGATCATAGAGCAGTGCATCTGGTCTCCTAAATCTTAGGTTTATCAGTGTAATTTTAATAAGTTGTAATGGTGAATTTTCAGTCTTACTAAGTTTAATCACAATCTTCCTATCTTTTACTTGAGATCACTCCTGTTGGAATTTGCGTCGTGTTTCTATTTAATATTGCCTCTTCAACAAGCTTCAATTCCTGAGCATTCTATCTAAAACTGTACCTCCATTACTAAACATCTGATTTTTTAACTTTTTGTTCATTACTCACAGAAGTTATCACTTTCTATGATAATAAAAGGATTTATTTGCACATGATGTGTTCCATTTACCGGACTCTATGTTACTCATGACTTAACTGGAATATACACAGTGTCTAGAATAGTATCCGCAAATGGCACCATTGCTAATACAGTGTCTGAATTCTAGAATTTAACATCCCAGTGGAGGGACAGGCAAAATCCAAAAAGCATGTGAAATAAAATGTGACGTTCAATAATGGAATTATATATAAAATCTAGAGGGCATGGTTAAGGGAGTAATGCATTCTCTCTTAGGCTGGTGAATGGAAGCTTTGTGAATGTGGAGAACGGAGGAATATACAGAGAAGATGAGGTTTTAATAAAAAGTAGCTGAGCTCTACAGTGAAGTGAAGGGAGGATTTTCCGCAGTAGATACAGCACAAATAAAGTTAAGGATCTATGAGACTGCATGGTAGGACTGCAAAACTACAGACTGAGGTAGGGTAGAGTTGGGATGGTGAACATTAAATAGAGTTGGGCAGCT
Organism: Cervus elaphus; assembly: GCF_910594005.1. Classification (NCBI taxonomy): domain Eukaryota; kingdom Metazoa; phylum Chordata; class Mammalia; order Artiodactyla; family Cervidae; genus Cervus; species Cervus elaphus. The sequence goes on from NC_057819.1 coordinate 35,207,015, forward strand.
AATAAGTTTCAGCTCTTTATCGAGTGAAAGTAATTTTCTTAATTTTTAAAAGAAATATCAGATATATTAATAGTCTAGCATAGATTAACATACATAAAATTTGATTAAAATATTTGCTATTATATATATATTTATCTCTTGTAGACAGAGATAGGGATCTAGCTCTATTTAAACATTCAAAATACAATCTGTAAAAGCTATAAAATGTCAATCTACAGGTGCTTCTCTTTTGGCTTAATATGTTGGTGTGACATTACTTCCAAAGTCAAAATTGTCATTGCTTCTTATTATAGATTCATACTACACTTTAATGAAGAAAAGATAAAGAGAAGTTAACAAATAATGGATTAATGAATAGTTTCAATGTTACTTCATATTCTGAAGTCCATAAGTTTGGAAACTTCATTAACATGATGGAAATTTATATGTATTTATATTTAAAATGAAATCAATGATTATTGTGATAAATATATAATGAAATACATTCTTGGATTGTGTAATTATAAGCATCAGAAAAACTTTATTTGTATGTGTGTGCTCAAATTAAGTATATAAGGTATGAATAAACAATCACTACATATAGATGTCAAATATAATCCATAACAATTTGCCCAAAGTGTCATAAAGGACATCTTTGGTTGATTGACTTATAAAAGATATAAGCAAACTAGATATTCAAAGATAAGTATTTAACTAGGTGAATTACAAGTATTCAGGGCAGGAAAAGTAGCATGTGGAAATTAGGAATTAGGTAATGAGATGTTTTAGATAGGAAACAACACAAAGACTCAAGCGCAGCAGTCAGTTAAAATAACCAAAAGGAAATTTTTATGCACTAAAAAGACTATACATGCTACAAACATATATAGACTTTCCTTTCTACATTAAAGTACAATTTTATTCATTCAGTTTACAATGAAGAAAGATCTGAGGATATTAAGAAAATTCTAGAGGAAAGAAAATATTCTATTATCTAACCTAAAATGATAAGTCTATAGACCATTATTAGAGCATCATTGTTTTATACCATTAGACTTGATTAAGATATGGAGGAAAAATTAATATATGCTCATAGGTCACTTTTTTGAGGATATACATTTGAAATAGAAAACAAACCAAAATTAATTTTGATAACATTAATTATACACAGTAGACAACAGCCCATTGTGAATCATATCCACAGCAAATTTGGAAACATTTTAGAGATACATATTATTTATTTTATTCTAAAAAGAAAATAGTGGAAATTGAATTTTTAATTGATAAAACATATTCAAATGGTTTTTGGGTCCATTATTTAACTTATATGCAGAGAACATCACGAGAAATGCTGGTCTAGAAGAAGCACAAGCTGGAATCAAGATTGCCAGGAGAAATATCAATAACCTCAGATATGCAGATGACACCACCCTTATGGCAGAAAGTGAAGAAGAACTAAAGAGCCTCTTGATGAACGAGAACGAGGAGAGTGAAAAAGTTGGCTTAAAGCTCAACATTCAGAAAACTAAGACCATGGCATCTGGTCCCATCACTTCATGGGAAATAGATGGGGAAACATTGGAAACAGTGGCTGACTTTATTTTCTGGGCTCCAAAATCACTGCAGATGGTGACTGCAGCCATGAAATTAAAAGACGCTTACTCCTTGGAAGGAAAGTTATGACCAACCTAGACAGCATATTAAAAAGCTGAGACATGACTTTGCCAACAAAAGTCTGTCTAGTCAAGGCTATGGTTTTTCCAGTGGTCATGTATGGATATGAGAGTTGGACTATAAAGAAAGCTGAGCACCAAAGAATTGATGGTTTTGAATTGTGGTGTTGGATAAGACTCTTGAGAGTCCCTTGGACTGCAAGGAGATCCAGCCAGTCCATCCTAAGGGAAATCAGTCCTGGGTGTTCATTGAAAGGACTGATGCTGAAGCTGAAACTCCAATACTTTGGCCACCTGATGCCAAGAGCTGACTTATTGGAAAAGATCCTGATGCTGGGTAAGACTGAGGGCAGGAGGAGAAGGGGATGATAGAGGATGAGAAGGTTGGATGGTATCATCAACTCAATGGACATAGGTTTGGATGGATTCCGGGAGTTGGTGGTGGACAGGGAAGCCTGGTGTGCTGTGGTTCATGGGGTCGCAAAGAGTCGGACATGACTGAGTGACTGAACTGAACTATCTATTTATCTTATTTTTGTGTAAATAAATTTGAGAAGTGATTGGAAAATATTCATCTCTTTATATTCCATTTTAATAAGGTATTGACATACCAAACTACTCATTCTTTAAATATAGACTTATTTTGAATCTATATTACCAGCCTCATGCTTTCAGACAGGGATCAACTACAGATAACAATCAAATTTTGATCTCAAAAGTTAACATTCTCTTTGGAGAGTATGGTAACTCTTATTACAAAACAAACATAAAACAAACATCATAAAACATTTACAAGATGATGTGTTAAAAAGAAAAGGAGGGTTCAATTTTCTATGCAAAGAGAGAGTTCTTTGTGAAAGTGCTGCTTGAGCTGAGACTTAAAGGATGGCAAAATATTTTGCCAGGAAAAAGATCATAAAGCTGTGTAAAGACACAGAATTGAAAACTATTTAATTCTTTTGGAGGAACTGTGAATAATTAATCATAACTTAACTCTATATTTCTTTAAACATGAGGAAAGTATAAAAATATATTCAAGGGAGTTTTTCCCTATGTTCAGAGGAAAATTTATGCCCTCTTAATATAGCTCAAGTTATTTGATGAACAGTCATAGGAATTACATTAAATAAACACATCAATTATTATAACACCACAACAGTTTTTACAGTGTGTTTTTGGAGTGTGAGCAATAATGACGATTTCCCTAACATAAATCACTAGTTAAATGATTTGGAATAAATAGAAATATAAATCACTAATTAATGATTTTGACTTAGAAATTAGTGAAGTTGATTTAAATTGAAGACATTTGGATTTGGATTAGTAATTTATTGTCTATAAAAGGCCCATAACAGTAAATGTTATAGGAATCTAATGATTTGATTTTTTAAATTTTCAGTGATCTGGAATATAGTGTTTTTAGTTATATAGCAATAAAACTTACAGAGACTGCCAATAAATAGCATTTATTATTGAGAACATAATTGTCAATAAATCATATTCTGCAATGAAGAAACTGCAAACACTTATAGTCAGGATGCAGGTAAATCAAAACTAAGATAAGATACTCTAGGTGCAGGCATCCAAGAAACTTGATGGGGAAGATAAGCACAAGGGAGTCAGAAGCTTGGAGACTAAGCATCAGTACATTCATTGCCCTCTCATTAGGCAGAGAGATTGGTTCTAAGTGTCAATGGAAAGAAGACAGGTTTGAGGAGTACAAACAGAAGAAGAGGAAGAGAAAGAATATGGAGAGGAGGAGAAGGGGGAGGAGGAAGAGAAGGAGGAGAGATTAAAGCACTCATATCAGTCTAAGTGGCAAGCAATTTTTAAGTTCTTTACATATTTCATCTCATTTGAGGTGAGCAAAAGTCATCTCTAGCTTCCCCTACTTGCGTTCTCGACCAGTGGGTTCATGACGTTCTCTAGGGGTGATGACCATGACATGTACAAAAGTATTTTAAAGCAAATGTGATTTCATTAGACTGGAGCCTGGATCAGGAGTTAAACTTCCATTATAAAAAAACAAGCTGCCCAGCTGGGATCTCCCTAGAATAGGTAGAAGAATATTTGATATGATTTTCATTAATGCTTAGACAGATAGGTAGTAGCAGTTGTTGTAATATCAACTTAATTTTCAGCAAAAAGTGACACCTATGGCATTATGTTTACATTTTTTTTCAACTTTATTGAGGAATAACTGATGAAAATAATTGTATATATTTAAGTTATACAGGGATTCCCAGGTGGTGTTAGTGGTAAAAGAACCCACCTGCCAATGCAGGAGATGTAAGAGACACACGTTGGACCCCTGGGTCAGGAAGATCCCCAGAAAGAGATCATGGTAACCCTCTCCAGTATTCTTGCCTGGAGAATCCCCATGGACAGAGGAGCCTGGCGGGCTATAGTCTGTGGGGTTACAAAGAGTCTGACCAAACTGAAGGGACTTAGTATATACACATGCAAGGCATACATCCTAATGATGTCATAAATACTCTCAAAGACATACACAGTATGGAATGATTACTGAAAACAAGATAATTAATACATTTATAACAGTACATGGTCGATTCTTTTTGGATGTGGTGAAAATGTTTAAAATCTCTTAGCAAATTTCAAGTCATCAATTGGTATCTGCAGGGAATTAGGTCCAGGACCCCAAGGATGCCAGAAGAATTTGATAAAAAAAAAATAACTTCATGTATATTGCCTAAATAACAAGGACAAAAAGAAAATAAAAGCTAGTTCCCTGTTAGGGTAAATGGAGAGATGTAGCCTATTAACTTGTGTTTTGGGAGGAGAGACAGTAGAAACCAAAGGGAACTGAGCTTGATCTACATGAAACATGTGTTGTCCTTCGAGAAGATAGAAATGGTAAGGAAATTAATAAATCAATAAATAGAATGTAAATCTGGGTTTCAGTTTTAAATATACATTTTCTGTTATCATGATAAAAGCATAACATTTAAGCCAATTAAAGGAAAATATACAATGAAAAGAAGAAACAAGTAAAACATAAAACAAGAAGAACATAAAAATGCAGTAAAACTCATATGAAATATAAATAGGAGATGGTGGAAACAAAACCAATGCAAGCATAGTAATAATAGCTGTAAACTGTTTACATTCACCATTTAAAACTCTGATGGGTCAAAAGATAAGATTCAGCAACATGTGATTTTCAAAAAGCACTTAAAAGTACAAGAATGTATACCTATATCTATCTTTCTGTACATCTTACTATCTATTTATCTATTCCAAATAAGAGCAAAGATATTTTGCATAGCACTACTAGAATCTGAAACAAAATGCATGTAAAAATACATGAATATGATTAAGAAATTAGAGGAAATATATAGTCTTAATAGAAAGTATAGAACAAGAAGATATACCTATCATCAGCATCCATTCACCTAAATAACTTAACACTAAATTAATATATAAGTTAATTATATAACATAATGATTTAATAGAGATATAAGAAGATATATCTACAAATAGATCAAGAAGCAATGTTGCTTTTAACAACCTCTCAGGAACTGAAAATTCAAGCAAAGAATAATCTGAGCTATGAGTTCTAAAAAGAATCAGCTCAAGCTATTTGATAGGTAAAGAATCCTAATTCCATGAAGAAAAATGCTCTGTTTTGAAGCACATATGTTACATTTATAATAATTGAATATATATTAGGCCATAAAGGGAACTTCATTTAAAAAATAGGAAAATTACACATATAATTTTATGAGATAATATTCAGTGATGTTAGAATAATAACAAAATGATGATGAAATTAACACTCCATATCAGAAAATAAATGATGAATTACTAAATAATCTTTTGAGTATAGTGGAAATCATAAATAAATTCTGAAATATTTAGATTGAAGCAAAGGAAAGTACTGAATGATAAAATTCATGAAACTCTAGAAAAACGACTTTTGTGGGAAATTTATAGATATAATTATATGGAAACAAGAAAGGTTATAAAATTCAAATAATGCATTCAACTTAAGAGGTTAAAAGATAGTAGCAGCATAAACAAAAAGAACAAAAAGGATAAGGGATAAGTATCAAGGAAATAAGAGAACAAAAAGAAATAAAGAATAAAAAGTTTAAATTGAAATTTTCCTTTTGTTAAGATTAATAAGAAAAATATCTTTGCAATTTTGAATTAAAAATACAAGATAAGATGTAAGGAAAATATGGTATGAGAAAAGTTGGACATACAGGCATTTAATTTAAAGGGCATTTAAACACCATATTCTAACAAGTCTCATCTAATAATCTTAGATGTAAATGACACATTTCTGAAAAGGTAAAAAATATCAAAATCAAATAAGATTAAAAAAGTAAAGCTTGCATGCTAAAGTAAAAATTTTAAAAACAACAAAAAAACAAAACAATAGAAATGCCTGAAGTTTTCCTGAAAAAAGTATCTTTCCAAATACCAAGACATGAAAACAGGGAGCTTGGGGCTGGTGCACTGGGATGACCCAGAGGGATGGGATGGGGAGGGAGGTGGGAGTGGGGTTCAGGATGGGGAACACATGTACACCCCTGGCAGATCCATGTCAATGTATGGCAAAACCACTACAATATTGCAAAGAAATTAGCCACCAATTAAAATTAATAAATTTATATTAAAAAATAAATAAATAAAAATATAGTTGATCCTGTAAGAAAAAAAAAACAAATACCAAGACCCAAATACTTTAGCAGATAAATTCTACTATATATTTAGGAAATAAATGCTTATTTTTTTAAAAATCAAGAATATATAAAATTACAAAAAACACATTACTCTTTGTGTGAGACCACAGCAATAAAGTGGGAACAATCCCCTGCAAACAAGATATTTTTAAAGTTTAGAAATTCTTATAAGTTCCATAAAGAATAAGGTGGAGGATGACCATCACAACATTGTTTGTGGTAAAAGGCATTGGTAGCAATTCATCTGGTCATTTCTCTGAGAAGTGATTTGCAAAGGTTGAGAATTCAACAAACAGAAACAATAATAAAATGGCTTAAAAAGATCTTAAAAACAGAATACTGAGTGAAAAATTAATCAATGGCATGAGAAGAAAGAAATGCTATTTATGTGAAAAAAAAGCAAACAGAAAATACAGCTTTATAAGCGTGCTGCTGCTGAGTCACTTCAGTCGTATCCAACTCTGTGCAACCCCATAGACAGCAGCCCACCAGGCTCCCCCGTCCCTGGGATTCTCCAGGCAAGAACACTGGAGTGGGTTGCCATTTCCTTCTCCAATGCATGAAAGTGAAAAGTGAAAGTGAAGTCGCTCAGTCATGTCCGACTCTTGGCGACCCCATGGACCACAGCCTACCAGGCTCCTCCATCCATGCAAGAGAACTGGAGTGGGGTACCATTGCCTTCTCCATTTATAAGTATATATACACATAAAACCTAGTCATCAAATTAAAATGGTTGAAATAACAGAAAGAGAATGAGGATAAAAATATAGAGAGGTTGATGGAATGGATAAATGAACATGTGGCTAAATGATAGGTAGATGCATAGATGATAGATAGGTATATATATATATATATATATATATATATACACACATATACATATACATACATACATTCATAAACACACATACACATTGATAAAGAGAGAATAGATAACTCTTTTCACCAGATGATGATAACAGGCACTTAACATGCCTTAATTAACTGTCTTATATGAATTCAAATTAGAGAGATACATATATATATATGTATATCTACATAATTTTTAAAAAATAATATTTTTGGCAAATAGAAACAAGAGAATGTGCCATTTCTGAGTTATAGTTAGGGAGAAGGTAATTTCTTTCTTGTCTGTAACCATAAGCATATCCCCATAAGGATTTTTTTTTTGGGGGGGGGCCCCCTGCAGTGTGGGAGCCTGCCGTGTGTGTGTGTGGAGTGTGGGAGCCATCTCAGAGAATACCATAAAAATGCAAGAAATACTTGAATGTTTATACTGTGTTAGTACTTTGAGGTCATTTAAAGCAAAGAGATTTTCGTTTCTGGAGATCTGTGTTCTCAACTCATGATTTAAAAGGTTCTCAAAGGCAGAAATTTTAAAAAATACAATCAACTTGAAGCCAAAATGTCAGTTATAACACACATGAACATCAGTGGAATCAACAACAGACTACCTATGCTGCCCCACATTTCAAACACTGAAGTGTATATAGAATGAGATTACTGTCTATAGAATGGGGAAGCACACGGCTCACCTTAGACTGTGGTGACCCCACTGTGTGGCCCAGTCAAGGCGAGCACTCCCCATACGTCCCAGTGCCATCTGCTGAAGCCCACCCTCTCCCCCGCACAACTGAACAAGTGAACCAAGAGAAGCGGCTACTTTCACTACCTTCTGTCTGGGTGGTGAACAGAGGTGGCAGAGAGACTTAAAAGCAAAGGCAGGCCCTAAGCCAAAGTGGAACTCCAGCGGTTGCATGAACAAAGGAAAGAAGAGGAAATTTCCCCAGAATTTATAGCTGTGGTGGTTTATATTTCAGCATTTAGCCTGAAACTGTGCTTTAGGGGCAGCTGTAGATTTTGAGAGCAAGTACGAGATGGAGCATGACAATACCAGAGTATGCGCAGACCCCACACTGCCCACAACAGAGGCACAGACCTTCCTAGATGTATACGAGGAATTTCTGAGTAGGCAAATCAACTTGGGCTGGAAAACGGAGAAATTACTTAGACATTGCCCTCACCATTACTCTACATATATCCTCTCTCTTTCTCCCTCCCTTTTATTTATATTTTTTCTTCTCATACGATCCTGATGGGTTTTCTTTTGTTTTTGGTTTTGTATTTTTGACAGTCTATTAATAATTTTTAGTATCCATTTTCATTTAGGGGCTTGATTATTGGCATAATTACTCTCTTCTCTTTTTACTCTCTAATCTTTTTCCTCTTTTCCCCTCATTTCATCTCTATATAAGTGTGTGAATCTCTTTGGGTGATCTTGGTTGTTGAGAATTATTTCACCATTAGTCTAGGGATTTTGTCTTCTATGCTACATGGACTGTGAAATCTTGATGCAGCAGAAAGTGGTCAGGCCTGAACGCAGAGACAAGAGACACAATGCCAGAACTTTGAGGCACTAGAGAACTCCCCTAAAGTGAGAGCCCTCCTTAAAGGCCTCCATCTCAACACTAAAACCAAGCCCCACCAAAAAAAAGCAGAAAGCTCCAGTACTGAATGCCCTATGCCAATCCTTCAGCAAAACAGGACCATACCATGAACATTAGCAAACAGGATGCCCAGAGCCATACCAAACCCATATACACTCCAAAACACATACTGGACATGGCACTCCCCTTCAGACAGACAAGATCTACAGCCATCCACCAGAACACTGGCACAAATCCCACCCAACCAGGAAACTTCACAAGGAATTGGTCCAACCTCATCCATGGAAGGCAGACTCTACAGTTAAGAGGAACTACAACCTTCCAGGCTGTAGAAAGGAAACCCAAACAAAGTAAGTTAAATAAAATGAAAAGACAAAGACACACCCGGCAGATGAAGAAATGTGGTAAAAACTCACAAAGAAGAAATGAAAAGGAAGTAGGCAAACTACCCAAAAAAAATTTAGAGTAATGATGGTAAAGATGATTCAAAGTCTTGAAAATAAAATTGAGGCATGGATAAATAGACTAGAAGTGCTACCCACGTGGCACAGTGGTAAAGAATCTGCCTGCCAAAGAATGAGATGCACAATATGTAGCTTCAATCATTGGGTCAGGAAGATCCCCTGGAGTAGGAAATAGCAACTCACACCAGTATTCTTGCCTGGAAAATTCCATGAAAAGAGGAGCCTGGTGGCCTACAGTCCATGGGGTTTCAAAGAGTCAGATGCAACTGGGCCTGCACACATGTCACGTTAGACAGATTGAGTAGATGCAAGAAACATTTAACAAGGACCTTGAAGAATTAAAGAACAAACAATCAACAATTGACAATAAAATAACTGAGATTAAAAACACACTGGAGGAAACCAGGGCTTCCCTGGTAGCTCAACTAGTAAAGAACCAATGGTAGAGTAACAGGCAGAACAGATAAGTGAGCTATAAGATAGAACAATGGAAATAACTGAAACAGAACATAATAAAGAAAAAAGAATTAAAAAGTAACGAGGACGGTCTCAGAGACCTCTAGGATAGCATTAAAAGTACAACATTCTAATCATAGGGGTCCCAGAAAAAGAAGACAAAAGGAAAAGCCGTGAGTAAATATTTGAGGAAGTTACAGTTGAAAAATTTCCTGAAATGGGAAAGGAAAAATCTACCCAATTCTAGGAAGCCCAGAGAGTCTCATGCAAGATAAACTCAAGGCGAAACATTCTAAAACACGTATTAAACAAACTAACAAATATTAAACACAAAAAAACAAATATTAAAACCAGCAAAGGAAAGGTAACAAATAATATACAAGAGGATCCCCACAAGGCTAACACCTACAGTCCAGAAGGGAAGGACAGGACATACTTAAAGTGATGAAAGAGAAAAATCTTACAACCAAGATAACTCTATCCAGCAAGAATCTCATTCTAATATGAAGGAGAACTTTACAGACAAGCAAAAATTAAGAAAGTTCAACACCACTGAACCAACTCTTCAACAAATGCAAAAGGAAATTTTCTAGGCTGGAAACACAAAAAGAATCGGCCAACAGAAACAAACCCAAAACAATTAATTAAATGATAATAGGATCATATATAAAATTATTACCTTAAATGTAAATAGACTATCATCAGTTCAGTTCAGTCGCTCAGTCGTGTCCAACTCTTCGTGACCCCATGAACCACAGAACACCAGGCCTCCCTGTCCATCACCAACTCCCCAGAGTTTACCCAAACCCATGTCCATTGAGTTGGTGATGCCATCCAACCATCTCATCCTCTGTTGTCCCCTTTTCCTCCTGCCCTCAATCTTTCCCAGCATCAGGGTTTTTCAAATGAGTCAGCTCTTCACATCAGGTGGCCAAAGTATTGGAGTTTCAGCTTCAACATCAGTCCTTCTAATGAACACCCAGGACTGATCTCCTTTGGGATGGACTGGTTGGCTCTCCTTGCAGTCCAAGGGACTCTCAAGAGTCTTCTCCAACACCACAGTTCAAAAGCATCAATTCTTCAGCACTCAGCTTTCTTTATAGTCCAACTCTCACATCCATACATGACTACTGGAAAAACCATAGCCTTAACTAGGGTCTCCAACCAAAAATCACAGATTGGCAAAATGGATACAGAAGCAAGACCCCTAGATATGCTGTCTAGAATAAAACCACCTCAGATGTAGGAATGCATGCAGGATGAAAATGAGGGGCTAGAAAAAGATATTCTATACAAATGTAAGTCAAAAGAAAGCAGGAGTAGCAATACTCATATCAGATAAAATAGACTTTAAAATGAAGACTGGTACAAGAGACAAAGAAGGACACTACATATTGATCAAGGGGTCGATTCAAGAAGAAGATATAACAATTATAAATATATATGCATCCAAAAAAGAGCACCTCAATACATAAGGCAAATACTAGCATCTATTAAAGGGGAACTTGACAGAAATGCAGTAATAGCAAGGGTCTTTCATACCTCACTCACAGCAATGGACAGATCATCCAGACAGAAAATTAATAAGGAAAAACAAGCTTTAAATGATACATTTGACCAGATGGACCTAATTGATATTTACAGGGCATTACATCCACAAACAGTAATTTTCACTTTTTTATCAAGTTCACATAAAACATTCCCCAGGACAGATGACATTTTGGGCCACAATCAAGCTTTTGTCAATTTTAAAAGATTGAAATCTTTCAAGCATCTTCTCTGATCACAACGCTGTAAAATTAGAAAATATAGAAAAAATACGGGAAAAAAAAGGAAAAAAAAACCTCAAACACATGGAGGATAAGCAGCATACTTCTGAATAATCAACAGATCACTGAATAAATCAAAAAGGAAATCAATATGCCTAGAAACAAATGACAATGAAACACAACTCAAAACCTATGAGATGCAGTAAAGCAATACTAAGAGGGAAGTTTATAGAAACACGAGCCTACTTCAAGTAACAAGAGAGACATCAAATAAGCAATCTAACCTTACACCTAAAGTGACTAGAAAAATAAACACAAAAAAATCCCAAAGTTAGTAAAAGGAAAGAAATCATAAAGCCCAGAACAGAAATAAATGAAAAAGAATAGAAGGAAACAATGCAAAGATCAATAAAATGAAAAGCTGGTTCTTTAAGAAGATAAACAACATTGAGAATCTGTTAACTAGCCTTATCAAGAAAAAAGAGATAAGACTCAAATCAATAAAATTAGAAATGAAAAAGAAGTTACAACAGACAACAAAGAAATACAAAGGATCATAAGAGACTACTATGAGCAATTTTATGCCAAAAAATGAACCACCTAGAAGAAACGGACAAATTCTTAGAAAAGTATAACCTTCCAAGGCTGAACCAGGAAGAAATAGAAAATAGGAACAGAACGATCACAAACATGGAAGTTGAAACTGTAAACAAAAATCTTCCAAAAATAAAAGCCCAGGACCAGATGACTTCACTGGCAACTTCTACCAAAAGTTAAAAGAAGAACTAACACCTATCCTGCTCAATCTCTTCCAAAATTGCAGAAACAGGAAAACTTCCAAGCTCATTCTACAAGGCCACCATCACCCTGATGCCAAAACTAGACAAAGATAACCCACAAAGAAAGAAAATCACAGGCCAATATCTGTAATGATGAACATAGATGCAAAAATTCTCAGCAAAATTCTAGCAAACAAAATCTAATAGCACATTAAAATGATCATAGATCATGATCACGTGGGCTTTATTCCCAGGGATGCAAAGATTCTTCAATATACACAAATCAATCAGTGTGATACACCATATTAACAAATTGAAAGATGAAAACCATATGATCATCTCAAAAGATTCAGAGAAAGCTTTTGACAAATTTCAACACCCATTTATGATAAAAAATAAAAATAAAAAAACTATCCAGAAAGTAGGTATAGAAGGAACATACCTAAACATAATAAAAGCAATATATGACAAACACAGAAAATATTATTCTCAATGGTGAAAAATTGAAAGCATTTTTCTAAAATAAGTAAAAAGATGAGTGCCCACTCTCACCACTATTATTCAAAATGATTTTGGAACTCTTACCCACATCAATCAGAGAAGAAAAAGAAATTAAAAGATTCCAGATTGGCAAAGAATAAAAACTCTCACTGTTTATAGAAGACATGATTCTATACATAGAAAACCATAAAGATTCCACCAGAAAGTTACTAGATCTAATCAATGAATATAGTAAACTTCAGGATATAAAATTAATACACAGTAATCCCTTGCATTTTTAATACACAAACAATGAAAAATCAAAAAGATAAATTTAGGAAACAATCCCATTAACCATTGCAACAAAATGAATAAAATACTTAGGAATAAAGTTACCCAAGGAGACAAAAGACCAGTATGCAGAAAACGGTAAGACACTGATGAAAGAAATCAAAGACAACACAAACAAATAAAGAGAGATGCCATGTTCTTGGATTGGATGAATCAATATTGTGAAAATGACTGAACTACCCAAAGCAATGTATAGATTCAATGCAATCCCTATCAAACACCAGTAGGTATTTTTCACAGAACTAGAACAAATAATTTCACAATTTGTATGGAAACACAAAAACCTCTGAATAGCCAAAAACATCTTGAGAAAGAAAAGTGGATCCGGAGGAATCAACCTTTCTGACTTCAGAATTTACTATAAAGTACAGTCATCAAGATAGCATGGTACTAGCACTGAAATGGAATATAGACCAGTGGAACAAGAAAAAACCTGGAGATAAGCTCATACACCAATGGGCACCTTATCTTTGACCAAGGAGACAAAAATACATAATGGAGAAAAGGCAGTCTCTTCAATAACGGTACTGGGAAAATTGGGCAGTGACATATAAAAGAATGACATTAGAACACTTCCTAACACTATACACAAAAATAAACTCAAAATGGATTAAAGATCTAAATGTAAGACCAGAAAGTATAAAACTCTTAGAGGAAACCATAGGCAGAACACTCTTTGACATAAACCACAGCAAGATCCTCTATGACCCACCTCATAGAGTAATGTAAATAAAAACAAAAACAAAGAAATAGGACCTAATTAAACTAAAAAGTTTTTGCACATCAAAGGAAACTATAAGCACGGTGAATAGACAACCTCTAGAATGGGAGAAAATAATAGCAAATGAGATAACTGACAGAGAACTAATCTCCAAAATATTCAAGCAACTCGTGAAACTCAATACCAGGAAAACAAACAACCAAATCAAAAAGTGAACAGAAAACTTAAACAGACATTTCTCCAAAGACATGCAGACAGCTAATAAACACATGAAAAGATGCTCAACATCACTCATAATTAGAGAAATGAGAATCAAAACCACAGTGAGGTACCATCTCCCACCAGTCAGAATGATCATCATAAAGTCTACAAACAATAAGTGCTGGAGGTGGTGTGGAAAAAAGGAAACACTCTGGTACCATTGATGAAAATGGAAATTTATATAGCCATTATGGAGAACAGTATGGAGATTCCTTTTAAAAAACTAGGAATAAGACTATCATATGACCCAGCAATCTCACTACTGGGCCTATTCCCCAAGGAAACCATAATTGAAAAAGACACATGTACCCCAAAGTTCATTGCAGAGCTATTTAAAATAACTAGGATGTGGAAGCAATATAGCTATCCATAGACAGATGAATGGATAAAGAAGATGTGGTACATATACCCAATGGAATATTATTCAGCTACATAAAGGAAAGTATTTGAGCTGGTTCTAATGAGATAGACAAAACTAGAACCTATTATACAAAGTGAAATAAGTCAGAGAAAGACAAATAATCACACACGGGATCAAAAAAGATGGTACTGATAAACCTACATATAGGGCAGCAATGGAGATGCAGACATAGAGAACAGACTTATAGACACAGTGGAGGAGAGAGAAGGTGGAATGATTGGAGAGAGTAGCATTGTAACACATAAATTACCATATGTAAAGTAGATAGTGAGAATTTGCTGTCTGACACAGGGAACCCAAAGCTGATGCTCTGTGACAACCTAAATGGGTGAGGTGGGGAGGCAAGTGAAAGGGAGATTAAAGAGGGAGGGGACATTTATATACCTGTAGCTGATTCATGTTCATGTATAGCAGAAACCACAATATTGTAAAGCAATTATCCTTCCATTAAAAATAAAATTAAAAATTAATTATATTAATTAAATTAAAATTTAATTAAATTTATTAATATAAATTTAATTAAAAATTAAAAATATGAAATGGGGAGATGAAAATACTAATGGAGATGCAGAGAACTATGGACATATAAGTAAGGTATGGGACCCTTTTAAATGCACAACTAAGTTAGTTCAAATTAACCAAGTAGTTAACAAGTTGAATAGCACCAAGCTGAATAACTGAACTGGAAGACAAATCTGATTATGTCAGCCAAAGAACCTGGAATCAATGCAGGTTATTATCACCAGAAGGCCAGAAATACTATTGTTTGGGGGAATTTCTAGAGTCATTCATGAATATCCGCCACATTTGACATTTGGATATGCAGATATACTATGAGATGGTAAACCCACTTTTGATAATGTATCCTAGAGTAATTTCTGCATTTGTGCATTGGGAAAATGTTTAAGAATGATACTGAGCAGCACTGTTTGTAATAATGAAAATTTGAAACAGTATCCCTCACATGGCAAGGGAAACATATTTACAAGTGAAGTATTAATTATAGAGGAAATAAGTAAATTGAAGCTATTGAAATCATTGTGAATAAACAAATTGTATAATATTTATAATTTATAAATAAAACTTTCAAACATTTGTAAATATGTAGCATTACTATTTTACCAATGTATCCAAAAATATTATCTGTATATACTGTATATTTTATATATCTGTATATTATATATATCTGTATATTTTAAAAGATTATAATGAGAGTGTTTAACAGAAAATTTGAGAAGGATATTTTCTCTAAAAGAGGTGGTCAAATAAAGAATATGGTTCAAAAGAGATACAGAGGGATTTAAATAATGTTTTCAATAGTTTATTTCTTACTTTGGTGTCGGACTCACAAAGGTTTATTAAATTATTTAATATGCAATTATATATCAGAAATGTTTTCTAATCAGTTATAGGAAAATAAAATATCTAAATGTCAAGTTTCAAAAAAGCTAAAATAAAATAGACAACTTAAAACATCTGCTGTTAATTTCATTATCATAGAGAAAAATATGCTGATACAAGGAGCCATTTGATATCATGTGCCTGCACAAGCATATGATTTAAACTGCTGCTTAATATAAAAAGACATGTGCAGCAGGTTGCAGATAGGTCCTGAGGGGCTGGAGCAACCCAGCTGGAACGTGGGGCCCACCTGCCCGATTAGCACCGGGCTGAAAGGAGCTGACAAGCAGTTTCTATTTTTATCTAATCTTTAAATTCCAGGAACCTCATTTCACTAAATCATAGCTTTCCAGTAGGACTGAAAAAGCTTTCCCTCTGCTTATTCCTTTTTAATCTGGATTTCCCTCAAGACCTCTGCTCGTAGATGGTTACTAACCTGATAAACTCTCCATAGCCTCTGCGACTGCGTTAATGGAGTTGGGGCCGGTGGGGTGGAGGGACTGTCAGGGGAAGAAAACTCCCTAGAGCTAAGCGTAAAGGAAAAAAAAGTATTTAGGGAGTAATTTATAAATTATTCATGCTATTAAAAACTAAAATTTAAAAGATTTAAGAATTTAAAATGTTCTATTATTTTTAATGTTTTTGCCTTATGTGTAACATAGACCAGTGTGCAAAGTTAAATATATTTACAACTACTGATTCAATTTTGCTTAAAGAAATAATAATAAAAATACACCCATGAGTTTATTAAACATTGTTAACATTGCTTTTTAAGTGTCAGTTTTAATTTCATTTTATGTTCAATATGTTTTTACATCTGGAAGATATAATAATAGGGTGTGACCAATGATAGGATAGTATGCCACAAACATATTCTGAAATTGTGTAATATGAGGAGTGTTAGCATTTAGCCTATTACACATGTGCAAGCATTCCTAATTGAGTCCATTCAAAGTCATAAAGTTGTTGTTTTTCAGTTGCTCAGTCATGTCCAATTCTTTGCAACCACATGGACTGTAGCACTCCAGGCTTCTCTATCCTTACTATCTCCCAGAGTTTGCTCAAATCCATATCCACTGAGTTCCCACTATCTCATCCTCTGTCGTCCCCTTCTCCTCCTGCCTTCAATCTTTCCCAGCATCAGGGTCTTTTACAATGAGTTGGCTCTTCCCATCAGGTGGCCAAACTACTGGAGCTTTAGCTTCAGCATCAGTCCTTCAAATGACTATTCAGGATTGATTTCCTTTAGGACTGACTGGTTTGATCTTCTTGCAGTACAAGGGAACCTCAAGAGTCTTCTCCAACACCACAGTTCAAAAGCATCAGTTCTTTGGTGTTCAGCTTTCTTTATGGGCCAACTCTCACATCCATATGTCACTACAGAAAAGTGATAGCTTTGACTAGATGGACCTTTGTTGGCAAAGTAATGTCTCTGTTTTTTAATACACTCTCTAGGTTTATCATATCTTTTCTTCCAAAGAGCAAGCACCTTTTAATTCCATGGCTGCAAGTCACCACCCATGGTGATTTGGGAGCCCAAGAAAATAAAATCTGTCACTGTTTCCATCCTTTCCCCATCTATTTGCCATGAAGTGATGGGACCGGATGTCATGATCTTTTGTGAATGCTGAGTTTTAAGCCAGTTTTTTCACTCTCCTCTTTCACCTTCATCAACAGGTTCTTTAGTTTCTCCTTGCTTTGTGCCAGAAGATTGGTGTTATCTGCATATTTGAGGTTCTTGATATTTCTCCCAACAATTTTGATTCCAGCCTTAGTTTCATCCAACCTTGCATGTACTCTGCATGTAAGTTAAATAGGGTGACAATATACAGCCTTGATGTATTCCTTTCCCAATTTTGAATTAGTCTGTTTTCCATGTCCAGTTTTAGCTGTTGCTTCTTGATCTGAATACAGGTTTTTCAGGAGACAAGTAAGGTAGTCTGGTATTCCCATCTCTTGAAGAATTTTCCACAGTTTGTTGTAATCCACATAAAGGCTTTAGCATAGTCAAAGAAGCAGAGGTAGATGTTTTTCTGGAATGCTCTTGCTTTGTCTATGATCCAACAGATAGTGCCAAGTTGATCCCTGGTTCCTCTGCCTTTCTAGATCCAGCTTGAATATCTGGGGTTTCTTGGTTCATGTGCTGTTGAAGTCTGGCTTTGAGAATTTTGAGCATTACTTTGCTTGCATGTGAAGTGAATGTAACTGTGCTGTAGCTTGAACATTCTTTGGCACTGCCTTTCTTTGGGATTGGAATGAAAATCGACTTTTTCCAGTCCTGTGGAAGAGGTCTATACAGGTCTATAGACAGAGAAGTTCTATACGGTCAGCTAAAACAAGACCAGGAGCTGACTGTGCCTCAAATCATGAACTTCTTAGTGCAAAATTCAGACTTAAATTGAAGAAAGTAGGGAAAACCACTAGGCCATTCAGGTGTGACCTAGATCAAATTCCTTATGATTATACAGTAGAAGTGACAAATAGGTTCAAGAGATTAAATCTGATAGACAGAGTGCTTGAAGAACTATGGATGAAGGTTCATAACATTGCGCAGAAAGTGATGATCAAAACTATCCCCAAGAAAAAGAAATGCAAATAGACCAAATGGTGCCTGAGGAGGCCTTAAAAATAGCTGAGAAGAGAAGTGAAAGGCAAAGGAGAAAAGGAAAGATATGAAACTCTTTTTAAAATAGAGTGCTTAAAACATCTAAATTTATTAGTTAGTTGTATAACTATATGCATATATTTTAATTAATAGTGAAAACTTCTAAAAGTCTGAGACAGTATTAGAAGCCTGAGACAATCTAAAATTATTTAATATATAATCCCCAACAGATGCTGAGTAGCTAATATTTCAGATACAACAAAAGGGAGAAAGAGAAAACCTAAGAATCATATGTTACTTTCTCATACTTATTGATAATTTAAACGTTTCAGTTTTTCAGAACTGAAATAGCCAAAGAACATCACTCATAGTAGAAGTCATACAGTCTTAAGTATTTTGTCATGGTTAAGGTAAAACATTCAAATTTCAAATTCAAAAAATAATAATAAGCTATAATAGAATAATCTCTTTGGATTCAACACTTTAAATTTTAGCCTCAATTGGAACTTGAAAATAAAATTGAAATAAACATAATACCAGTTATTGTTTCTTTATTAGGTCTATACGCCAAGATCAGTATTCTCAGTATAATGTGAAAACCACATTCTGTCTCAGATGTCCCTTAATATCATATTTGTCTGCCAAGTCAGTGCACAAACAATCACAAAGGTCAGGAAAAGTCAAGAGTCACAGTGGAATGGGAAAGCTAATAATAGCCTGTAAATAGCATAATCTATAACTCAGACAAATGAGAAATGGTTATGTCTATAAACGTGAGGAAAACAGGGCAAGATCATGCTCAAAATTTAAGTGTACTGTAGAGAAAGGTGGGCTGCAAAAAAGATCAAGGTTAAGAGATCAGAAACATATACACAGATGTTTGAATTCTTGATAAAGGTCACAGGTCTGCAAAAAGTTTCACATTTCTCAAATCATGGTGTGCATCAGAATCACTGGGGAACTTTTTAAAGATTTCCTTGGTTCCATGTTAAGAGAGGTGAATTGATTCAATAAGCTTTGTCTAACATATCTTTAAAATAAATTCCTTAAGGAGCCTTTTTCTTATAATTTCTCTCAAAATTATATTGAAAATGCCGGGAAAAGTACATCAGAATAGAAGATTACATTGAGTTTGTTTGTGTTTCTTGAGGGATTCAATTAATTCCTTATATGCAGTTCTGTTATCTCTTACTCGTCTCTACATATTCTTCATTCCATAGCTTTCTTAAAAACTGTAGTTGAAAAAATTTGTTGTAAAATTTTAGAACGGTGATCTCACACTAGTGTTGTATGCTCTAAGTCACTCAGTTGCATCTGACTCTTTGAGGCTCCATGTACTATAGTCCGCCAGGCTTCTCTGTCCATGGGATTCTTCAGGAAGGATAGTGGAGTGGGTTGCCATGACCTTCTCCAGGGGATCTTCCTAACTCAGATTGAAATCACAACTCCTACATCTCATCTCCTCCTCTTTACTGCTGAGCCACCAGGGACATCCTTCACCTCATACTAGATTGATATTCAAATCAGTGGATCAATGGCTGAAACTAAACATCATACTACAGAAGACCTCTATACTTGAAATCTTCAAGTTTTGGAATGGTGATTGGATTTCTCTAATACAATTTCAGAGCACTTTGATTAGTTTCTGATAAAATAAAGTTAGCTTTATTATGTACAAATCTTCTAAATTCATTATTAAATCTTTTTAACTAACCCCATTTTTTAAGATAACCCCCTTCAGTTCTTATACTGTGCTATTTGTCCCTTACAGATCTGAATTATATCTGACATCGTGTCAGGTTTCAACATACATTATTGCTCAGAGATGCCCTCTCTCCATAAAGATGAGATGGTACAGACTGGAGCAGAGATATGTAACACCGTGACATGCTAAGTCAGAAAATGACTGTAAGAGATTCTATGAATGCCCATGTGGAATATTCAGTCATAAAACACATTTCCAACTGGCTAGTACCCCATGTTCAGCCACATTGAGATGTGGAACTCTAAAAATTCCTACAGTGCAGTGGAAATACCATTTCTGGGCCCTTTTTCTAAAACATGCAGGACTGAAATCCTCCTTTTACAGTATCAATATCAGAAATGTGATAATTAGTTATGATGCTTCTTCCTGCTGGGTATGAAGTGACTTTATTTTTAACTGATAGCTATAAAATAATTGTTTTGAGCCACTGGTTTTCAACATCCCAAATAAAACAAAAATAAAACCTGTCACCATGTGCTACAGAAGTTTCCCACTCTATTCAATCTTGGCTAATTTCACTTTTGATTAGAAGTTCTTCCTGATCTTGGAGTTTCTCAGTTGGCACATTATTCTCTTATTATTTCTTAAACCAGTTTCTGTCCTAGCTTTTCTTCTCAGACTACGAGAGCTCTGGATGCTACTTTTGTTCTTGTTTAATCTATAGCCTTTCTTCCTATTTTATTATTGAAATCCTCTGGATTGACATTAGATTTTTTATTAGTTTTGCTTTTTAATAATGTATTATCGCCTGTTTTTCCCACTTATTTAGCTTCATCAAGATATATAATGCATCTTGTCTAAAACCTTTGACATACCTTTGAAAGGATTTATTGATTTATTTAACATTTTTCAACATATCTGACCATACTTTAACATTATGAGAGATAAGTGCTTTTATTGATAAAATTAGAATTATCTACATGTAATGAAATTTGAAAGATAGTCTTGCCTCAAGAAAGTCATAACCAATTTCTTAGAATCTAAATTATGCATCAGATGCTAGAAAGAATAAAATATTTCACTTTATATTTGTAAACTTATGATTTTTCTATTAATGGTTTATTTTAAAATAAGGGCCAGATCACATCACAATAAAGTCTGTTCCCCTCTTTCATTCTTATTTTCCTTTCACTCTTTTCCCTTTATGTGGGCATATGTAATATACTAAACTAGATCCCCCTAAGTGATACGTGTCAAAGGCCTAACCCCCAATACCTCAGAATGTTACATTTGGAAATAGTGCCTTGACAGAGTTAAATGTAATCATTTTAATTTAATTCATAATTAATAAATTCATAATTAAAATAAAAAAGTTAAAATGCAATATGATTAGTGTCCTTATAAAAAGGGGAAATTTGCATACGGACAGACATATACAGAGGAAATATGTTATGAAGCTATAGAGAAAATGCTATGTATAAGAAATACAATAGATTTCCAAAAATGACCCAGAGAAAGAAGAAAGGCTTGGAACAGATCTTGTTTCACGGCTCTCAGAAGAAAAAACCCTGTGGATCTTAGACCACCAGCCTCCAAAACTGTTAGACAATACACTTCTGTTGTTTTAAGCCACCAAGTTCATGGTATTTTGTTATGGTGGTCCTAGTATACTGATATAATATATGATAATTTTTTATCAAGTGCAATATGTGTTTATTTGAGTGAAATCTATTTTGTGGTATCAATATAATGTCACAGGAAAAAGCAAAAATCTTTCTGGCCTATTATTGAGAGTTGACACATTCCTCTCTCAAACACTTATAAGCTAAGTATTGTTTTATGTTTATCTAGGGAAACACTTAAAAAGTTCCATTTATGACTCTGTAGCAAAGTAACTTTTCAGTGATTGAATTTGGTCTTGAGAATTTTTGAAGACTGGAGCAATGTGCCTCCACTTCTAAACATCTATTATACATAAGTTTATATACTTTTGTTATTTTTAATTGTTACTTTGCTTCCATTTTTTTAAGAATTTGCTGGAAGTAAAATGATGGGCTCCTGTACAAGTTAAAAAGCAAATTTTAATTTTAATTTTTTGAGAAACCCCTATACTGTTTTCCACAGTGGCTGCACCAACTTCCATTCCCATCAACAGTGTACAAAGGCTCCCTTTTCTCTACCTTCCCATTAACATGTGTTATTTGTATACTTTTTGATGATAGCCATTCTGACAGGTGTGAGGTGGTATTTCACTGTGGTTTTTATTTGCATTTACCTGATGTCAAATTCCACTCCTGGGTATATATTAAAAATAATCCAAAAATTTGGAAAGGTACATGAAACACAATGTTCATAAGAGTGCTATTTATAACAGAAAATACATGGAAGCAACTAAAGTGTCCATCAACAATAGAATATTAATCAGCCACTAAAAAGAACAGAATGTTGCCATTGTAGCAACATGGATGGAGTTGGAGGATATTATGCTAAGTGAAGTAAGTCAGACAGAGAAAGATAAATACTGATATATCACTTCATTTATATGTGGAAACTAGAAAATACAACAACAAGTTAACAAATATAATAACAACAAAAAAAGAAACAGACTCAGATATAGTGAACAAATTAGTGGTTATGGGGGCTGTGATAAGGTTTGTAAGACGGTGGTGGAGTGGAAAATAGAGTACTGGGTGTAAGATAGGCTCAATGATATATTGTGCAACACAGGGGATATAGTTAACATTATGTAACAGCTATAAATATAATGCTATAATGTACACTACCATCCTAATGGCAGAAAGTGAAGAGGAACTAAAAAGTCTGTTGATGAAGGTGAAAGAGGAGAGTGAAAAAGCTGACTTAAAATTCAACATTCAGAAAACTAAGATCATGGCATCCGGTCCCATCACTTCATGGCAAATAGATGGGGAAAAAATGGAAACAGTGGCAGATTTTCTTTTCTGGGGCTCCAAAATCACTGTGGATGGTGACTACAGCCATAAAATTAAAAGACAGATGCTCCTTGGAAGAAAAGCTATGACAAACCTAGACAGTATATTAAAAAGCAGAGACATCACCTTGCCAACAAATGTCCGCATAGTCGAAGCTATGGTTTTTCCAGAAGACATGTATGGATGTGAGAGTTGGATCATAAAGAAGGTTGAGTGCTGAAGAATTAATGCTTTTCAACTGCTGTTGGATCAGACTCATGAGAGTCCCTTGGACTACATGGAGACCCAACCAATCAATCCTAAAGGAAATCAATCCTGAATATTCATTGGAAGGACTGACACTGAAGCTGAAGCGCCAATACTTTGGCCACCTGATGCAAAGAGCTGGCTCATTGGAAAAGACTCTGGTGCTGTGAAAGATTGAAGGCAGGAGGAGAAGGAGATGACAGAGGATGAGATGATTGGATGGCATCATCAACTCAAGGCACATGAATTTGAGCAAACTCTGGGGGACAGTGAAGGACAGGGAAGTCTGGCATGCTGCAGTCCATGGACTCACAGTCAGACACAACCTAGTGACTTGAATGACTACTATAAATGGAAAGTAACCTTCTACAAAAATACTAAAAAGTAGTTTTGATTTGAGTGCTTGTAATTGGGTTGTTCATAATTTCTATTTCTTCCTGGTTTGGTCTTGAAAGATTGAACTTTTCTAAGAGTCTGTCCATTTCTCCCAGGTTATCCATTTTATTGCCATATAGTTGTTGTTCATAATAGTCTCTTATAAACCTTTGTATTTTTTCAAAAAAATTTTCAAAAAATTGCAGAGGAAGGAACATTTCAGAACTCATTCTATGAGGCTACCATCACCCTGATACCAAAACCAGACAAAGACAACACAGAAAAAGAAAACTACAGGCCAATATCACTGATCAACACAGATGCAAAAATCCTCAACAAAATTCTAGCAAACAGAATTCAACAACACTTTAAAAAGCTCATACACCATGATCAAGTTGAGTTTATTCTAGGGATGCAAGGATTCTTCAATATATGCAAATCAATGTGATACACCATATTAACAAATTGAAAAATAAAAACCATATGATAATCTCAATAGATGCAGAAAAATACTTTGACAAAATTCAGCACCCATTTATGATTAAAACTCTTCAAAAAATGGGCATAGAAGGAACCTACCTCAACAAAGTAAAGGCTATATGTGATAAGCCCACAGCAAACATTATTCTCAATGATGGAAAACTGAAAGCATCCCCCCTAAGATCAGGAACAAGACAAGGATATCCACTCTTATTCAGCCACTACTATTCAACATAGTTTTGGAAGTCCTAGCTACAGCAATCAGAGAAGAAAAAGAACCCAGGTCAGAAAAGAAGAAGTAAAGCTCTCACTGCTTGCAGATGACATGATACTATACATAAAAAACCCTAAAGATACTATCAGAAAATTACTAGAGCTAATGAGTGAATTTAGCAAATTCACAGGACACAAAATTAATACACAGAAATCACTTGTATTTCTTTATACTAACAATGAAAAATCAGAAAGAGAAATTAAGGAGTCAATCCCATTCACCATTGCAAAAAAAAAAAAGAATTAAATATCTAGGAATAAAGCTATGTAAGGAGACAAAGGAACTGTATACAGAAAAGTATAAGACACTGATGAGAGAAATCAAAGATGACATAAACAGATGGAGAGATATTCCATGTTCTTGGATAGAAACAATATTGTGGAAATGACTATATTACCAACTGAAATCTACAGATTCAATGCAATCCCATCAAATTACCAATGGCATTTTTCACAGAACTAGAATAAAAAATTTCAGAATTCATATGGAAACATATAAGACCCTGAATAGCCAAAGTAGTCTTGAGAAAGAAGAATGGAGCTGGAGGAATCAACCTTCCTGACTTCAGATTATACTACAAAGCTACAGTCATCAAGACAGTATGGTACAGGCACAAAAACAGAAATACAGACCAATGGGACAAGATAGAAAGCCCAGAAATAAGCCCATGCACCTATGGATACCTTATTTTTGACCAAAGAGGCAAGAATATACAATGGGGCAAAGACAGCCTCTTCAATAAGTGGTGCTGGGAAAACTGGACAGCTACATGTAGAAGAATGAAATTAGAACACTTCCTAGTACCAAACACAAAGATAAGCTCAAAATGGATTAAAGACCTAAAGGCAAGACAAGAAACTGTAAAACTCTTAGAGGAAAACATAGGCAGAACACTCGATGACATAAATCAAATCAAGATCCTCTATGACCCATCTCCTTGAGTAATTGAAATAAAAACAAAAGTAAACAAATGGGGCCTGATTAAACTTAAAAGCTTTTTCACAGCAAAGTAAACTATAAGCAGTGTGAAAAGGCAGCCCTCAGAATGGGAGAAAATCATAGCAAATTAGACAATGGATAAAGGATTAATTTCCAAAATGTCCAAGCAGCTCATACAACTCAATACCAGAAAAACAAACAACCCAATCAAAAAGTGGGGAAAAGACCTAAACAGACATTTCTCCAAAGAAGACATACAGATGACTAACAAACACACTGATCTCCTTTAGGAGATCTCCTTAAGGAGATCAGTCCTGGGTGTTCATTGGAAGGACTGATACTGAAGCTGAAACTCTGGTACTTTGGCCACCTCATGCGAAGAGTTGACTCACTGGAAAAAACCCTGATGCTGGGAGGGATTGGGGGCAGGAGGAGAAGGGGACGACAGAGGATGAGATGGCTGGATGGCATCATCGACTAGATGGACGTGAGTTTGAGTAAACTCCAGGAGTTGGTGATGGACAGGGAGGCCTGGGGTGCTGCGATTCTTGGGGTCTCAAAAAGTCGGACACGACTGAGCGACTAAACTGAACTGAACTGATACAACATGAAAACACACGGTCCTTTGTTCAAAAATTATGAAGGATTTCAATATAATAACATAAACATGCATCCTACTAAGCATGGGGCCTCACTCAACTGCACATGTCACATGTCAATAAAACCTTCCCTACCTGGATACAATTCATGCAGAAGCAGATACGGTAGCAACTGACATAAAATAGTATTATTAAACTAATGAGATTATGGTTAAACATGTAATCGGTTTCCAGTCATTCCTCAATTTACTAAATAGCTATTCAAAATTTTAGTTTTCTGAGTTTAACTGCCTTAAAAATTAAAATGGTGACTATGCTAACAGTATTCAACTCAATGGACTTCCCTAGTGGTGCAGATGGTAAAGAATCTGCCTGCAATACAAGAGACCCAGGTTCAATCTCTGGGTTGGGAAGATCTCCTGGAGAAGGGCATGGCAACCCA
Organism: Cervus elaphus; assembly: GCF_910594005.1. Classification (NCBI taxonomy): domain Eukaryota; kingdom Metazoa; phylum Chordata; class Mammalia; order Artiodactyla; family Cervidae; genus Cervus; species Cervus elaphus. Next base: position 35,233,542 of record NC_057819.1, read on the forward strand.
CTCCAGTATGCTTGCCTGGAGAATTCCATAGACAGAGGTGCCTGGTGGGCTACAGTCCATGAGGTCACAAAGAGTCGGTCACAACTGAGTTACTAACACATGTACACATCCAACTCAACAATATATTTCAAACTATTAAACAAATAAATGACTCACTAGTTTGAGAACTTACTTTTCAGAGCTTTTTTATTAAAATGATCAAGAAGTGATTTCTAAATTCTATTAGAACTCAGTGCATGAAGTCAAAACATCTTCCTCATTTGTATATGGTATATACAATTTTGATTAGCACCATTAATAAAAAGTTGGTGATATTTTCATTATAAATTACTCACATAAAGTGTAAATTTTCTCTTACCATGGATTTACTGTTCTCCTTGACGTGGATTTCTAAATAGAAGCTGAGTAGTTTAATTTCAAGTGTGAATTTATAAATACTAGCAAGGTAGTTGTACAAACAAAATGAGGAATTCTTAACACTCCTGCCTGTTCAGAGAGTCGGAATATTTATGTTGCTTTTTGTTTAATTCAATTCCTGCTACAATTTCCTAAAATAGATTGAAATTCTCTCAGCACCTGCTTTACCTGCCTCAGTGCAGATAATACATGTATGTATTATCTTGTTTTCTCTTTTACATTATTTTCTCTTTTAAGCTTCTTCTTGGAACAATTTACATTCTCAAATTTGACATTCCCTATTGCCATTTCAGTATTCCTAATGGCTCAGCTATATAGAATCTGCCTGCCTGGAAAAATCCTACAGACAGAGGAGCCTGGTGGGCTAGAGTCAATGGAGTCCAGAGTTGGATATGACTAACCAACTAGGCATGAGCCTGACACTCATTTCATATGGATTGACATTCAACTTCTAAGCAAGAAATCAGGTGGGCATTGATTAATAATTGTTACAATTAAATATTAAATAATATGTTTGTCATCCTCATGTTCTCCTTTGCAATTTAAAGGTAGGTTACAATAAAGTTTACTTAAAGAATATTTTTAAAATATTTTGACTTACACAGCTTAGTTGAATAATGAAGCTTTTTTGCTTACACTGAACATTTTCTGTTTTCTATAAATAGAACAATAGCAATAATAGTCATGTGATTCTCTTCTTATAAATTTGTAAATGGTCCTCAAACCAAGTTCCTCCATAAACAAAAGTTTGCCTTGTTCAATTCTCTCCAGTTTCTTATGATAATTGCTTGTCTTAAATTTGTAATATCAATAATTTGTATTATATGCTACTATTTAAATTTTTTTTTCCTTTTCGTTGTACATATTTCCTGATCACCCTCTCTTGTGGACCTATTGACACCTCCAATTTCTTTGTTACTTCTCAACTTTATTTAATCACTCATGTGTCCTTAACTCTTCTGAAGTTTTTTTAACTACCTTGTGATTATTATTTGCATTTGTTGTCTTGTTCTCTTATTCTCTTGTTCTCCCCATTCTTCTCCTTTTTCTCATCTGTAATTATAAACCATTATTTGAAAACCTTGTTTTCTGTTTTTATCCTTAAAATGCTTATTCTTAAATAGGAAATCCTCTTTCCAGTGCAGTTGCTATAAACTTATTTATATAAGAAAATGTTCATATTCATGTTTTCCACATATAAAACAATGATTGCATTTAAAATTTAAAAATCCTGTTTTAATGGCTTCCTGAGTTTTATTGATAGCCTGTATTGATCAATGTACCGTGTCAAGTAAAACCCTGTATTGAAATGAAAGAACACAGTAAAACCATCCTTCCAAATCTTATACTACACAGTAAAAATGCTGAAATCAGATGCTAATTCCTAAAAGAAAGGTGATATGTATTATTATATATGAAAATTAGCTATCAAATTTGATCTGAACAGTTAAGTCACTGAATTTCTTTGTGCTTCTAAACTCTTAGTGTTGTAATGTTTATTATAACTAACTGCTATTACTTTTAAAATTTCAGTTTCTGTGCTCTTTTAAAATGATACATGCCTTACTTAGAAACATTTGAATTTAAACAATTATGCTTCTTTAATTCACTCAATGGAATTAACCAAATTTCCCATTTCATGAGACTTTTCTTCAAAGTTATTCTTATTACTTGTGAAGTGAATTTTTAAAAATTAAGCTCTCCTTGAAAGTGTTTTTTCTGCCATGTGCTCTTCTTCCCAGAGACTTGTATAAACTTTTTTAAACCACCTTTCATTTTGTATTCTCAATGAAAAATAGACTGAGAAATTAAGAAATCCATTTTCTTCCCTTTTCTCTTGCCCAGAGTTTGCCATAATTACATTTTCTATATTTTCTTTCTGTTAGATATTCAGCTGTTTTCTCCATTGGTATAGTCATCCACCGAAAACCAGGTGAGGAATGGCCTCAGTTATGATGAATTGGCATAGATGCTTAGATATTACATATGCTCTTGGTATTGCATAACATCAATATCAAGTGATCAGGGATACTTTGATACAAAGGAGTCTTAATAGATGGAAGAAATATGCAGGAGTCTTAAATAGCCTGTATCTGTAACTATTTTTTTAAATAATATCAGTTTAATTGACATTAGGTCAATAGATTAAACAATGAATAGTTAAAAAGGGATACCTAACCAGAGTTCATCGAATTACTTCACATCTAAAAAGTCAAAGTGTCAGTGCTTATTTATTAAAGTATATCCTTTTTTTCTATTAACAATACACAGAGAATAAGGATAAAATCTTACTAAAATAATTCCAATTATTGTTAATCTTCCAAAATATAGAGATAAAGTCTGTTTTAAATGTTGAAATGAAATATACAATTAATTATAAAAGAGGATAACCTTGTTCTGAAATCTGTAAGAAATCAAAAAGGGATAGCACTTCTATCTAACAAATGAATTCAAAGTTATTTACTTTGAATTACTTATTTACTATTAACTTAATGAATAAATATGCTACATGATTTTGCTTCTAAGTATGAAATTAGTTCTTTAAACAAAATCAAGTTTTATAGTTATGTAGAAAATACAGTATTACTGCATTCTAATACAACAGCAAACACTTGCTGTGTATAATGGAATATAATTGGAATCTAAGATATATTCAATTACTACATAGTTGACAAGTCAACTAGACTGTGTTGGGAGTGTCCAGATATTTGGTCCAACACTATTCTGTGTGTTTCTGTGAAGATGGTTTTTGGGGAAACCAAATTTTTAAATAAGTAGAGCCAATAACCCAGATTGCCCTCTCTAATGTGGGTGGCCCTCATCCAAGCAGTTAAAGGACTAAATAGAACAAAATGCTGACTCTCTTCAAGAAACAGAATTCTTCCTGCTTGAGTCCCTTAAATCTAAGACGTTGTTTTATTTTGTTTTATATTTTTTCCTGCCTCTGGACTTGAACTAAAACTTTGGCTCATCCTGGTTCCTAAGCCTGCCAGCCTCCAGGCTAGAACTACATCATCAGTCTCCCAAGTCTCCAGTTTGCTGACTCATCCATCATTCAGAGCTTGATTATTATCCTCCTCCATAAGCATTTAAGTCAATTCCTAGTAAGAAATCTCTTTCAAAATATACGTATACAGATGGAGAGTTTGGAATTGGCACATACACACTGCTGTATTTGAAATAGATAACCAGTAAGGTCCTGCTGTAAAGCATAGGGAACTTTGCTCAATATTCTGTAATAACCTAAATGGGAAAAGAATTCAAAAAAGAAGAGATACAGATATATGTACAGCTGAATCACTCTTTTGTATGCCTGAAACCATCACAGCATTGTTAATCAATTGTGCTCTATTGTAAAATAAAACAACAACAAATACAATAAATATGTTCAATGTAAACAAAATAAAACAAAACAACACATATACATCCTATTGCTTCAATTTCTTTGGAGAAGCCTGGCTAATACGGAATGTAAAAATATTTGTTATTAATAAACTGCTGTTAATCTCCATACTACTCTGTTTGTCTGTGTGTATTTTTTTGATGTAAACTCAATAAAAGGATAATTTTTATTTAAAAAGAATAACTTATTTTATATTGACAATTTTAGGAAGCTTATTTTTCTATCCTTTTGTCTGTTTGTTTCCTTTAGACAAGAATCTCATTGATTAAATTACATATATAACAATAAAACTCTTTACACAAAGGCAAATTGTGGCATATTTATTTGTATTATACCTTTAATCTTTGCAAAAATAGAAATATTCTACATCAGGAAATATCTCAAGAAGCAAGAAAGCATAAGACCTAAACAGCTGTACTTAGAAAATATGCTTCTGATTAAGAAGTATATAGATGACACTTGACTAAAATAGCAAGTGTAAAACATGAATATTTGTTTGTATTACAGTTTCCTTTGGTGAATTAATTTTTGTTGGGATGTTAAATACAGGGTAAAATTACAGGGAATTAATGGGTATAAACAAAAACTACTTAGTCTAATACCCTTGTGTGTAAAATTGAATATTCCTGTTGTAGTCCTCTTCTACAGAAATAAGGTAAGATAGATCAGGCAATGTTTTTAGTGTCTGCAGCTTTTGCCAAAGCAATACAGACACTCTCTTTAGAGAATTTTGAGATTCTCAAGCCAATGAATTTTAAAAATATATTGAACAATGCCTGTTACATTTGTTAGCTTGTCAGTGATGAGTCTTCTACACTAAAATCTACCTTTTTAACTTGCATTTCTACATCTCTCAGGTGGTTCCACGCCTTTGAAAACTCTTATTTTACCTAAAAAGGAAATAAGATTAGTTCAGCACAATTAGCCCTTCACAAAATCAGATGGATTGTGCACAGCTAATTTCCAATTTTAAGTGATTCTAAATTATTGCCTTCGGTGGCTTTAAGTGATTCTCCAGGCACAAGTATTTGCTTACCACTTAGTACTTTACAGACTTATTATATCCCTTTTCCTAAGAAGATTTACAAACTTTTTTCTGCCAACTACATTTATTATTTCTATAATTATGAGTTGTGTGATTTCTTTTGAATATTTATTAACTGATAGTATTCTTAATGCTTGCTAAGTTTTCCTTATCTTTAATTTGAGTCTTCGGTTCCTTCCTAAATTTATCCATATAGATATTACAACTGTGAGCAAAGAACATTTTTTCCATAAGACTGCAAACTTCAATATGGAATACCAAGGGCACTACATTTTGCAGGCTTAATGAACATCTGCTGAACTGACATTTAATGCATATATGTTACCTTAATTATTAATATACTAAAAACAAAATATGACAGACTGAATTGGTCCTCCTACTATGCACTTCTGTTTATAATATTTGGAATTAGTGTGTATCTTACCACTGTATGAACTTTCTATAAAAAATTCCATATATTTTTTCTTTTATTCTTTTACTCATGGAAAAATGACCAGCATCAAAGATGTATTGGGTTGACCAAAAAGTTTGGTTTCTTTGTTACAGAAAAACTCAAGTGGGTTTTTTGGCCAATCCAATACTTTCATATTAATTTAATCAAAAGAAGCAATTATTTTCATCTTTAGGTATATGGAAAATTATCTCAACACAACATTTCCAAGGATTCATGTTCCCAGTAAGATTTTTCAGAGTTTGATCACTGCCTTCCCTTGATTTGGCCCATATCTCTATGAAAATTGTCCAAAACTGATTAAGAATTTTTTTTCTGGATGTTAATATCAAATGATCTAGTAATAAAATTAAGAAAACTATTTAAAGGAGAGAGCTAAGAGGAGAATTACCAAATTCTCATTAGATTAATAAAGGTGTCTATAAATAGTAAGAAGAAAGAAATATGCCAGGCAACCTTTAGTAGTATGAAATGATTATAAAAAGAATCATTTGGCTACTAGCTTCAGAAATCTGTTAGCAGCATACACACACACAGCCTCCAAGAACATCTAAACATTCTGGGAAAAGTATAACAAATTTTCTTTTAAATGCATCCTGGAGTTTTTGAGAAAGAAAGAAAGAAAGGTACTAGAAACAGATAGGAAAATGAAAAATCAAGCTTCAAGAGTCAAAAGGAAACTGCACATTTTATAAACTGCTGATATAGTAATTCTGAGGCTTGAAATATAATACATTAAGCAGGAGATGAAGACATGGGCTTCCAAAAACTGGCTTATATCTGTGATGATTGCAAAAAATCTACACCTTCCATGATCTGTTCCCTTAATGAAATTCTGAACTATGTAAAAGATAAAAATATATATATCCACCAGAGCAAGAAGAAAATGAAGGAACTAGCTTTGATTTATTTCTGGGGAATCGGAGAAATCTCTGAAAACATAATAATAATCATAATCCCGCCAGGGTAGGTTTTACATATGCAATATCTGTGCTATAGGAAAATACTGGAAGTTATCAACATAATATTTGGTCCTGGCTGGATATATTGCTAAGTCGAATGAAAAGCAAAAGCTTGCCAGAGAGACACAAACTACGAGATACACCATAAGTTACATCTGTCAGTCTCCTCATCTTCCAATCTTGTATTCATATTGTTGGTTGGATAGAGAAAATATGAAATTTGTATTTCCTAAACATCATTTTCCATGAGCGTTTGGATGTAAGTTGGGTGTTCCCAGTTAGATGTACCAGCATGAGATTTGGAATACAATCACTGAAGCAGAGGCCACCTTCCTGATATCATTGCCTCCAGGAAGCAATGTGGTGACGCTAAGTGTTAGACACAGTTGAGGTGGCCAGAATCCAGTTATCATCTCCATGAGGATCTGAGGCAGGGACAAAAAAAAGAGATGTCACCTTCTACTATCTGGTTGTCAGGTTTATGAGCAGGAGAGTCAGCTGTAGCAGCAACACCAATGGCTTATTGATGTGAAGAACTGTGAAGGATCTGAGAATTTATATGACTTGCAGTAACCAGTTAATATGCCCCAGTTTTGTTGATGCAGTCAGAAGACATGAGGGCATCATAGGCAAACTACTTCATTACTAATGGCACAGCAGAAAGCATGAACCAGTTCATGCTGAGTCCTCTTCCTGCTTATATTCCACTAGGAGAACAGATAGGGGCTTCCTAGGTGGTGCTGGTGGTAAAGAACCTGTCAATGCAGGAGACTTGGGTTCAATCCCTGGCTCAGGACGATCCGCTGGAAGCAGGCATAGCAATCACTCCAGTATCTTTACCTGCAGAAGCCCATGGACAGAGGAGCCCTGTGGGCTACAGTTCATGGGATCACACAGAGTGGGGAATGACTGAAGCAACTTAATATACCAGCATGAACACACAGGGGAGTAGACAGATATCTGTATGCCCTGCACGCCCTCCTTACGTGCAACCACATGTGGAGACTGCTTAATAACAGGGTTACAAAGATGGTCACCCTTGTCTCAGGTTGGGCCATGCCTGAAAGACCATCCTAGCTCCTAAGCTCCCTGTGGGACTGGCTGGGGTCTCTGCTGCAACACCATAGCAGTTTAATTTATTCCTCTATCCAATCCTTCATTACTTAAAAGTGGTTTTCTTCAAAGTATTCCACAATAGAACATCTGCACACAAATTTCCATCCCAGCTTCTGTTTCCAAGAAAAGAACTTTAGACATATACTGTAGCAGACAGAAAGCAGAAACCATTCTTGGTTATTCTAGTACAAATATTCTATATGTGGTAGGTATTAGAGGATTATGCAGTAACCGGGAGGTCTGAAAGAGGAAGAGTCTGAAGACACAGTTGGATAATTAAGTTCAGAACATGTTGCTGTAGCTAAAATCTCAATGTCGTGAGACAGTGTTCTTCCTTGGTCGCTGGTGTTTCTGCACATCTTGAAAGTAAAGCAGCATCTCTCTTCTTCTTCCAAACCACATTGTCAAGAATGTTTGTATAGTCCATTGGTTTGGGATTTAGGGATACTATTTCTATTCAGAGTAGATGGCAGAATTATTTGCTTTCATATATATCTATATACATATATATATATATAGTGTTTGTTATCTTTAGGTTAAGCTTCAGTAGGTTTGTTGTAGCCCATTATAAAACATGCAGACTCTCTAACCTTTGCATTCCATAGCTGTGAGACAAACTCACAAACATATAGTGACAAAGGATTACTTAAATCACCTGAGATCATATGGAAGTAGGTGCCACTTGAAAATAAGTCTTCTGTGGATGAAGTGGTTGTTGGGATACAACACAGTGGCAGAAAAGGGCAATACAAAGGTGCAGTTGGAGCACTGGCTGCTTCTGCCCAGGAATAAATGATGAAAATTATAAGCTAAGGGCTTCCTACCCTCACGTGAGAGGACCAACAAAATCGTGTAACTGCCCTAAAATTGTATTTTATATCTCTTTAGACCTAACAAGGCTGATGCTTATAGAATCTAATCTTATAGATTGTTGAATTACAACATAAATTGCCTTTTTAACTCCTCTATGTCTCTTAAATAAGCACTAATGTACCAACTTGGAGGAGGTAGGACTTTGAAAATTAGAATGAACCTGTTCTGATATAACCTACAAAACCACTGCTTGCACAGTCAACTCTATCTATATGTCTAATCAAACTGCTTCTCTGTCATTTTAATATATATAAATACATCAATAGCAACTTCATTTGAAATATTTACCTTATAATGACATGCCAATATTTTTCTGACCCTTTCTTTCCCTGAGCTTCAGATCCAGGTGTCCCAGAGGGAACAAAATAAAACCTGCCTGAGGAGGAATTAATTAATGCAAATACTTACTAGATGTAGATATAGGCAAAAGTCTGGATAACATGTGGTGATAAATTCTAAGAACAATGAACTATATAGGAAATAAATAAATTTTTGTCATATTTATCAATATGAATGTAATTATGAGTATTCTGGACTTCCTAGGCTGGAATCAGAATATGACATTTGCTTGATTTATTGATCAAAACTACAATACTCATCAGTGCCTTATATTGAACAAGTTGAGAGTCCTAAGCTCCTTTGATACAGTTCAAAAGATTAAATAAATAAAGCACTGAAGGTGAACATAAAGTTAAAATAGACTTATCTTAAACTACATATTCAGGAGCTTTAGTGTCCCCTAAGACAGAGTGAAATCTTTATATAGGCACAGGTGAATTGATCACCAGCACCCGTGAAAAGTACTGTTTATGACAACAGCAGAAGTCATCACTAAATCTTTGATGTGGTACCTGTACAATGTTCCCTATCACACTGAGGGACCAGCAAATTACCCGAGCAGGCTGTTTACGTTGGTCATATTGCATCATGGAGTTGGTAGATATTTTTCTCACTGGAATAGACAGTTTTGCATACAGATTTACCTTTTCTACCCACAATATTTCTGAAGTCATCACCTTGTTTAGACTCACCAAATCCCTTATTTACTGTTATTTACCCCACACAATATTGCTTCTGGACCAAACAGGTATTTTGAAGTAAGAGAAGTGATCAATATGATTGTGAAATTCACTGAGCTTTCCCATGAACCCCAATACCCATAAGCAGCAGATGGTTGTGATGGTTTATTTTTTTGAGGACTCAGTTATGTTCTTAGCTAGGAGGAAACAAATGCTTGTAAATTAGTAGCACAAGATGAGATCAATAATATAAATGGGTAACCAACATGTGATGCAGTTCTTCCGTATCCTAGAAGACCAAGGAACACAAGGATACAAGTAGGAGAAGTATTTCTTATTATTAAACTTACTAGCTTATTCTCAAAATTTTGTTCACTCTTTCTCCATCTTTGAGGAATGTCACTTTAGTAATCCAGAAAGCAATATTCCCACTAAGGCACAAAAAGTTCTTCCACTTAATTGTCTAAATTTACATGATGGATATATAACTTCATGCAGTTGACATAAGAAGAAAATAGGGAACCTGATTATGATTATCAAGGGAACAGAGTTTCAGGCACAAGGCAGCTGTCTGGAAATCAGAAAATGCTTTGGACTAATTCATAATATTTTCACATGCATTGGTAAACATTGGTAAAAGAATAGGAGGTTATAACAACCTAACACCGAAACAATCATAAAGACTCAAGACCTTCAGGAGAGAAATTTGAGGCCAACCTACTAGGGAAAGAACTCTGATGATTGAGAAATTGCCTAGGGATCCAGAAAACATGAAATAGATGGTAGAGTAAAGATGTTAAAAACACCAACTATAATTTTGGATCAGTTACTCACAGACTATAGAAACCACCCGTGTTTTCTCCCTTTATTCTCTATTAACCTGCCTTTCTCCTGTGGTTTTACATATGGTATGTAGGTAGTGGTTGACTTTCTAATTTAGTTTTCAGTTTAGAGCATATCAAGTTGAGATTATGACTGAATTAATGCAATGAACATCATTCCAATTTGTATTCCACGACAAATAGTCTTCTTCTGGGTATGTAGTCCAGTGTTTGAGATAGGTGATTGCATTACTCTACAGGGAAAATGACTTCTGAAGATAGAGACAAGAAGTAGAGAGGAATGAAGAGAAGGTCATTTGGGGTGTCTTTCTTATATGCTTTATTTCTACAAAAAGAAATAGGTAAACAACATGGAAAAATGTTAATATCTCTTTATATGGCTGTAAGACACAAGTTTCTCTTGTGCTATTTTTCTGAACTATGCTATATGTTTAAAAGCTTTGAAAATTAAATAAAATAAAAAATATGATAATATTGTAGTCATGCTTATTTTTTCCTAAACTTGCATACTTGCATGGGCAAATATTTGGATATGGTGACATTTACCCTTTAATTAGCTTTTTTTTTCTTTTTTAGGATAGGAGCAGGACAACCTTAAAACATTCTATTGTTCAAAGGGACAGTGAAATAAATGAGAATTGGATCAGGAATTAGGAAGGTTTGCTTCATTTAAGGAAATTAAAAGAATAAAAGAAAAAATTGCCTAAAAAGAATGTGCAATATAATCAAATTGAGAATAAATTTTAAGATAATAAAATGTACTTTAGATTTGTTGCAATGTTAGTGTACAGTATGAAGATCAAAATTTTACTGTCAGTTTTAGGAGCACATTAGATTTGTTGAAGAGATAAAGAAAGAGTACAGTATACACTTCAGGAAGATAATACTTAAAAGACTGTAGCAGACCAAAAATGATATTAAGTGATAGAAAAGACAATGCGTACATTCCAGAAGGCACCACAACTTTTCCCCATAGTAAAATGATAGAAATTGCAGTCAGGAAAGCTATATTCCCTTCCCTAGAACAATGCATTTTGTGCTGTTTCACATGAACCTTTAAATATTCTGTGTTGTTTATCATTTGCTGAGAAACATCTCTTGAAACAACATAGTAGTGGGATTATTTATGTGTGTTGTATTCCCCATGCCCCATAGATAGAATGTATTTCAATCACCTTTAAGGGTAATTTTACTCATATTTCTATTATATTTACTTTCCTATGAAAAATTTTGTAAGGACTTTTTTCCAAGGTAATATATTTAATGCATGTCCAGAAACTGACATGAATAATTAAATCTCATGCTGCAGGGCATAAGCAAATTGCTAGAGGGCTTTAAGGAAGAATTTTCCCTCTGTGCACAGTACTGTAATGACAAATTAAAAGGCAGAGGGTGTGGGGGAGAATCTATTGTTCATTACTACATCATTGGTACTGAAGTAAGACACCAATCTGGAAAATTCTAGAGAAGGAAACCTTCACTCTTGACATTTTTGTAAAGTGTTACAAAGTATACTTTCTATACATGTAACACATGTTAGCATATTCCATTAAATTAATCATAAAATAATCCATTTTTCAGTTTTACTAATTTACTTTGTATGGTATGGTTCATTTCATTATCTTGTCTCCTAATCACTACTTTTCAATTTGAGTATCAATAATTTGAAATTGAAACCAAAATCCCCTATGATTCCAAATTTGCTAATTTTTTTGTTATTAAACTTCATAATGTAAATTTGACAAACTTTGTGCAATAGATAACATATAGGGACTTCTAAACATAATTTAACTCTCGAGTCCTAAATAAATTGACTAAAAGCACCCTAGGGTATTTAAATTGCCTAAATTTAACAGCATTGATGTGAACTAAGCATAAATAAGCCTTGTTGTTTTAGACAACATTACTCTGTACAAATTATGTACATGGTATTTATTTTTTCCAATATAGCAGTTGAAATTCCAAGATTGAAATATATTATTAAATTCATTAAGGTGAAAAAGTAATCTTAGCAAATTTTGTATGTCTGCCTTGTAAATAATCTTCACTGTGGGAAGCATTCTAACTTTTTACAAACGAATGTTTAATCGCTCATCTCGAGATCTAGCAATATTGGAGTTTATACAAAATGAGTTTTCCTGGGTCACTGGCACCAAAATACACTTAACGGGCAAGTCTCCATCAGCATAGGTTACAAGGGACAGGATATATATAATGGATCGATGAAGCCGGGGTTCACAGGGCCCCTTGGGGAGGGCCCTCCGTAATGAAGCAGCTCAGAGGCAGATGTCCAGTCAGAATGATTTAACTCATTTATTGCTGGCCTGGCATTTGTTTAGCCAAAGGCCAATTTGTAAACTAATTCTTTTTATCAGTGAACAGAACCCAGATAAATCAAACAAGATACAGAAAATGAAACCCAATCTTTTTTCTTTGCCCTCCCTAAGGCTTTAAAACAGGTACAGGTGGGAAGCAAAACTAAGGTTTGTCTCAGGGAAGTTAGATTACTCTTTTATTTCTAAGGAGGCCACTGAAAACATAGCCCATTTACTGCTTGACAACACCAGGGAGTCAGTGTAAGAATTTGGCAAACAAGGGCTCACTTCTAGTACAGCATCTTGTCCATAGATAAGAAGGAAAAAAAGGTGAATAATATGAAAACAGAACCAGGAAGAAAATCACTGAAGTCTCTCTCCTCTTCCTCTCTTATTTCTCTCTCTCCACAAACACACACACACACGTTTTCTCAGGGAGACAAACTGACAAGAAAATACACTTCATAGATTTCTAAACTGAGTTCAGTGACCAATATGCAGCCCTCAGACCTAGTGTCAGGACATTTCAAACAATATGCCAGTATTTTCTGGAAAGTTATATTGATCTCAGAAAATTTTATAAAATTTGAATTATTTCCAACATTTAAAACTTGCTGGAGTTAAGTACTTCAAGAATAATGAGGTGTAGGGGGATAAGTTGGGAGATTAGGATTGATATAACATACACACTACTATATATAAAACACACAACTAATAAGGACCTAGTGTATAGCACAGGGAACTTTACTCAATACTCTATATGGACAAAGAATCTAAGAAAGAGGGGATGTATGTATAAGCATAACTGATCCACTTTCCTGCAGAGCAAAAACTAACAAATTGTAAATCAACTATACTTCAATAAAAAAGATAAAATGAGTTATTTCTCAAGGAAAAAACTGGAATTATTTTAGTGCCTTGGCATTATTTGGTTTCTCAAGTGAGGTAGTTTAGAAGTTGAACAGTTACTTGGAGAGAAGTCTTAGCTTGATAATTGTTTTAGACGTAACGTCTAAGCAAGTGTAATGAAAGCCTTTATAATGTTGAATTCATGAAAAGCAGTGAGCTGTCATTACCACAGGGCATGCTTTAATCCCCTCAGGGAATGAATGTTACAAACACCACTTCATTCAATGTATGATACAAACTAAACTAAGATAGTTCAGCTTTATAAAATATTGCACTCTTTAAGAGTACAGTTTGGTGTCAGATAAACATGCATTTTTATTCAAACAGCTTGTGCAAGATAGCAGAGCTTTATTGAAAGTAATTAACGAGTTAATGTAGAAAAATCACAACTTTTTGAGAGATTTTCTCCCTAGAAAACAAAAGATCTTAAGAACTAATAGAATACATGAGAACCAATAGAATTTCCAAGAACAAAATTAATTATAAAAATTTAGATCATCTTTATACAGTTGCAGTGTGTCCCTGGTGGCTCAGAGGGTAAAACGTCTGCCTGCAATGCAGGAGACCTGGGTTCGATTCCTGGTTTGGGAAGATCCCCTGGAGAAGGAAATGGCAACCCACTCCAGTACTCTTGCCTGGAAAGTCCCATGGACGGAGGAGCCTCGTAGGCTACAGTCCATGAGGTCTCAAAGAGTCGGACGACTGAGCGACTTCACTTTCACTTTCATACAGTTGCAAGGAATAAAGTATAGTACTTTTAACACTTAAAATATTATCAAAACAAATCCATTTATAATAGCAGGACATGTGAAACTCTTAGAAATAAATGAAAAACATGCAAAACTAATATCAGGAGAACTAAGAAACACTAGTAAGAGATATCAAGGGAAAGTTAATTGATACATTTTTCTCCTCTATGGAAAAAGTTAAACTCATTATTAAAAGATGCTGGTTCTTCTCAAGGTAAAATTGACTCACAAGGCAGTCACAAATTTTTGATGTAGGAAAAAATTAATTAATATGTTTAGTGCAATGCATTAATAAATAATCCTATAATTTAACTAAATTGTTCCATAGTGTTCATGGAAGAAAGTGCCAATAAGTAGAAAGAATTCTGAAAAATGAATATTAACAAGGGTCATGTATGCCCACTCAGGATTAAAGAATATCATAAAGCTACAGTAAATAAAACTGTTGAACTTATGCCAGAGTGAACAGATACATGAATAGTATAAATTATAAACTGTAGACACAGAATTGTGCGGGACAGATTGCAATACAATAGTCCTTCTCACAGATCAATGCCCATCACCATGCTTATTGTTATATATTTGAATGTCATCTTCTAGACTCATGTTGATTTTGCAATTTAGCTTTTGACTAACTAGCATTTAAAGAGGTTAGAAAATATTAATCACATTAATCATAGTCAAAAAGCAGGGTAACAATCCGAAGAAAAGGAATAAATATTTCTGACCCCAAAGTCAAAATAAGAACAATAACAAATAACAATAACAAATTACAATAACAATAACAAATAACAATAACAATATTTTAATCTTTTTGGAATGTATATATATACTTTAAAATAAAATTTAAACCATGTAATCATATTAATTCTAGGATAAGTATTTTAGATTAACGATTTACATATATGCTGGCATTGGAAAAAAATAGCTCAACAAATAATAGTTGTCATGATGACTACAATATTGAGAGTTGTTGTTGATCAGTCATGTCCTGCTCTTTGCAAACCTACGGACCATAACCTGCCAGATTTCCTGTCCATGGGATTCTCCAGGCAAGAATACTGGAGTGGGTTGTCATATCCTCCTCCAGGAGATCTTCCTGACTCAGAGATAAAACATGTGCGCCTGTCAAGTCTCCTGCATGCCAGGCAGGTTCTTTACCATTAGCACCACCTGGGAAGCCCTTCAAGTAATCATATACTAATAAAACTTAAAATACCTACAGTGAGAAAGAACAAAGAAAATTTAAGTATCCAACGAGTATATCAAAAATTTTAACATTACTTAAAATAAATAATGATAATAGCACAAATAGCAATGAGATTTTTCAGCTTCAGTATAAAGGAGTTTGCAAAATATATTGATTTTAATGATTTTGGAAAAAAGTCAAATATATGTTACTTCTTAGTTTTTTACAATTATACTAGACAGTATACATATACTGTATATATCTGATATACAGTATATATCCAATATATCATATATAATCACCAGTCAGGCACTGAAACATCAGGCTCATGAACAAGAAATATTATCAGAGATTGGTGTAGAAAAGACAGATAAAGTGCTTGTGTGGTGTACAGGGAGGGGCCCACAATTCCGGTCTAGTTATGGTGGCCTGCCATTGAATAGTTCTGTCATTGGATGATGGTTCACTCTACCTGGATACTAAAATGCAAGACTTTGAAATTGATACCAATGATACTCAACTCATGTGCTATGGGATTTTGTTTCACAACATTTCACAATTTAATTTACATCACAAACTGTTAGAGTTACATTAAGCAGGGCTTTTGAAGCAAGGTTAAAAAAAAATGTCAACATGATCAGCATTTAAACAAAAATACAGCATGTTAGAAGGTGGTCTCTGAGATTGAATCTGTTATTAGACTCAGGAAGCTGTCAATGTAGGCAACAGATGCAATATTTATTTGTTTTTGCTCTCTCCCTTAACATTTGATGGATTTAATGTGTTCTTAACTCAATCATTTTCAAAATATATGCTTTATTTTCATAATGCACCAGCTAATTTCATAATGCACCAGGCAGAATCCAAAACTTCTGTAACACAGATTAGGGGAAATATATTCACATTTTTTCCTTTCCTTTACATCATTTCCACTGCATGTATTATTGCCTTTGCTTTTATATCATCTTTCTCTTACCTCCACTTCTTGATCTCTCCCCATCGATTTTGCTATTCTTTCTCAAACTTCAATAATTCATGTTGTTTACTCAGTTATGTCCTGACCTGGTACTCTATTGTGAACACGAACAATGTTTGGGTGTTTATAAAACTTTCAGTCTGGCATAAAGGATATGTGGCACACTATTATTATTATTATTATCATTACCATTATTATTCCAATGGAATTACAGCTTATATCACTGTAGGATACTTTTGAAAATTGACACCATCTAAAATGTAATTCCCTTTTTATTAATTTAATGGTGAATTTATGGCAATGTTTGTGGTTTATTCCAAATGTATTTTTCCTATGGGGAGTGTTATTTTTCCCACTTTTGGTTTCCCTATGTTTTTCAAAATGGTTATTGATCTGCGAACTATAGAATTTTAACATTTTTTTTCAGAGTTCATCACAACTGAATGGCTAGACAGCAACAATAGCAAAGAGGTCAAAGGTTAATTCCTATGAAATCAGTGGACACTTTCATTTAGAAAAATAATAACATAATTTTAGAGTTTGAAAGATGAAGTTAATATTTTAGCAGTGTTCTATAATTTTTAAAAATGAAATAAAATGTATCTCAATATTTGGTTAAACCCAAGTGTAAATAATGCATTCACATTACAAATTATCCTTTGTCTCAAGATAGCTATTATTTGGATATATTATAGTGATAACTTGTTTCTGATGGAAAATAATTTTATTTGTATCTATAAAGACAATTTATTGATGCACCATATCTGAGGAAATCTATGAGAATATGAAGTAGTGTGAGTGTATAAAACACAGCAATTTGGAAGTTTTAGAACTCTCTTGAGTTTTCCTGTGTTCTTCATCATCATAACTACTCTATCTCTGCTCAGAGGAAATAAATCAAACTTTTATTTTCTTTGAATAAGAGAAAGAGAAAAAGCAATTCCAATTCTGCCCAAATGAAACATGGCAATAATAATTTCCTACAGAGTAGCTTATAAAAGACTATTCCAATTAATGAAAGTTAAGTTGAACAAAAATCTGCGTGACTGTTTATTGGTTTATAATTTTACTTGTATTGAGGGAAAATCAAGCAAATAGCAGGTTTGTTGTTTAGTCATGATTGCCATGCAAGAAAGAAAAACCTTCAGTTTGTTTTTGCTTCATTTTAAATGCAATCAAGAGAATGAAACCTTAGAAAAACATTGGTAAAAGATAAAAGCCCAGGAAAATTAAAGGGATTATAAATATTAAATATTCCTGCTTCAATCAGATTCAAATTTCAAGGTCTAAATGAAATTTCTTCCTTCTTATTCCCCCAAATTTATAAAAACAAAACAAAAAAGAACAAAAGCAAATTTACCAAATCATAGACAGAAGAATTTTAACTTTAAAACAATTTTTCAAAAGCAATTACTGAACAACATCACACTCAGTACACCTAGAAGTTGAGAGTCTGATGATTAAGTAAAAGTCATCATACACTAAATTTTTAATGTTCTCTTTTGAAAATTATCACAAAGAGAGATAGAATATATTTTCACTTCAGTCAAGTACTGAATACGTATGGGATACTTAGTTACATAGGTTGATTCCGGATCAAGTGCCCTTGCATCTATCTGAATAATTGTTCACATTTTCTATACCAACATCTATATCAACATTTTCTAAGTTGCAGGTATTGTCTTAGATAGGTATATACAAAATAATATATTGGTCTGAGGATAACAGGAATCTAAGTGGAAAAATAAATAAAACAGAGATTCTTGATTTTGACAAAAATAAAACTAAGATACTAGTTTAACTCTCATTACAGAGTCTTCCAAATTCACAGCTAAATAGCCTGATTTAACAATGATAGGAAGAAAAAAATCTCTCCCACACACATACAAAAAAAGCATAAAATTAGGTTCCATATAGTAGATTTTAAAATAACTAATGTGTATCATCATTAATGCACGCAAGCTAAGTCCCTTCAGTCATGTCCAGCTCTTTGCAACCCTGGGGACCGTAGCTCACCAGACTCCTCTGTTCATGGGATTCTCCCAGCAAGAACACTGGAGTGGGTTGCCCTCCTCCAGGGATCTTCCCGACCCAGGGACCAGGTCTCTCTGGTCTCCTGCAATGGCAGGTGGGTTCTTTACCACTAGTGCCACCTGGGAAGGGACTTTAATCAGATGGAATAAAAGAAAAGAAACTACTAGTTCATTATTAATTATTTAATTCTTTTGATGGGCTTCCCAGGTGGCGCAGAGGTAAAGAATCTGCCTGTCAATGCAGAAGAGGCCAGAAATGCAAATTCAACCCCTAGGTTGAGAAGATCTCCTGGAGTAGAATGGCAGCCCACTCAAGTATTGTTGCCTAGAAAATTCAAGAACAGAGGAGTCTGGTGGGCTGCAGCTCATGGGTCTCAAAGAGTTGGGCATGACTGAGCACATACACACACCCACGATTATTTTAATATAAGTGTTGCATCCAGAAGGAAGCTTGAGTTTAGTTGGTGGAATATCATACCTAGAGAATTGGGTTGTATTCTAAGCACCTCACTTAACAGGAAAGGGATAAAATTGAGTGTATTCAGCAAAGTTAAATGATGACTCATATGAATAATAATGAATAGAACTAAAAATTTTGCTTTAGGAATAGAGCATAACAGAGAATACAACAGTCATGCTCAAATATTTCCAGGGCTTATCTGTGGAAAGAATATTAAGTATTCTCTGAAAAAAAATCACAGTGCTGAATTAGCACCAGTAATCAAAAGCTACAAGGAGATAGATTTTACTTAAAAAAAGTAAAAAGATTTACTAAAAAGATTACTTAAAACGAGTTTACTAAAAAATATTTTTATTTTACTTAAAAATATTTTCAAGTCACAATGAGAAGTTTCATCCACTTATAAACAGTTGTATGTTATTCAGAGTAACTTACTATAAGCTGAATAAATATTTAAAATGCATTTTTGAGATTATTTGATCAATAAAAGAATAATCATCTGATAAATGATGATTTTTAACAGCTCCAAAATATGTAATATACTGTAAGTGAACTATCTTATGTTAGAGAAGGAATAATTATGATTTAAATTCTTATATACTTCTTAGAAATTTTAATTTTATTTGGGAGAAAAGGGGAGATATTTGCTTTTGTTAAGAAAACTGGAACATTTTCACTTAGGTTTTTCCCAGTCGTTCTCAGATTTTAACCTGAGTCAGAATTACCAGGTAATCCGATGTCGAAATCTGGGTGGTATCTGAGAATTAACATTTCTAACAAGTTCCTAAGGGATGCTGGTGGGGTTGATTCTGGGACCACACTTTTCTGAACCTCTGCCTTGAGGAAGTGGGTTTCTAGCATTATCACTAACTTTCAAGCACGTTAAGAGTACCTAGACAACAGTGCAATCTGAACTCCAGGTTATTGTGCAGAAAGGCTAGCCTTTCCAAATTATGTTTATCATGTTGAAGCATGATAATGGTTAGCTTCTGCACAAAATTATGTGTCATTAAAAATTATCAAGCTATTTTTAACTTTTAAGCTATGTAAGATCACTAACTTAATATTATCCCTTTATGCTAAACCCTCTCATTCCCAGACTAAGATCCAACACTTTATTATTGTTTGTAGTATTCCCTATTAGCTCTCTGCTCCTTAACTCTCTAAACTTTGTCACTGACTCTATTTGCCTATAAACTGGATACTTTTAATCCCTGAAAATAAAGAAGTAATTCTCAGAGTTTCAATAGATACAGCTTTCCCGCTGCTTAGAACAATTTTATCCCTTCTTTTTGCTATGTAACTCTAACATTCTTTTCCAGATATCAGTTATGTTGTTTCTTCACTTACCCAAACCTCTCAAAACCAGTTTCAATGCCTACCTAATGCATATCAATAGCTCCCCAGAGTTAAATCAAGCTTTCGCTTTTAAATTACCTCTCTAAATGTGTAAGTACTATATATTGTTGAAATTTCTGCACAGTATATGCTTAAAGTATGTTAACATTGGAAGATTTTAAATATCTAAGCGTAAAAAAAAATATATCTAAGCGTTGTAGGCATCTTGCTTCATAATTTTCAACGGCTGTCAGTTGTGGCTTAAACCACAGATATTTTCTTAATTATAAACAGTCACCCTGGCCTGAACAAAGGTGTTGTCTCCTTTGGGGATTTCTTTCACCATAAATTGTCATTAAAAGTTTCCAAGCATCTTTCCCCAGCCAACTTGGCAATTAAAAGATGCTAATTAAGGAGATGATCCAAACATTCCCTGTGGAAGTTCTGTCCTTATTATTTGTTTGGAGTTCACTCTCCCAGGCCTTGATTATGGCTTGAAAGATCATAGGTTTGATTTTCCTCTGCTAATATCATGTCAAGCACCCACCCTAGGCAATACGCATTCACATCCTCTCTGCTTAATGTAATTGTATTATTATATTCTGTGTTCTTACAAAACCTGCAGCAGTAAATACAATTTCTGCCGCCTGCACAGTTTTCACTAAAGTGGGTTTCTTTCTTTAGGAAATCATTTGTCTTTGTTACTTATATTCAAGTTATATATAGTATGTATAAACATATATATCTTATACATATTCATACATTTTAATTTATAAATATAAAAAATTCTATACATAATCTTTCTAGAATATATATTCTTTCTAGAATGCATTTTTCTAGAATATATATACTATAATAATAGATATTATAGACTGTAGTAGACTGTATATGGTGAAGGAAATGGCAACCCACTCTAGTATTATTGCCTGGAGAATCCCATGGACAGAGGAGCCTAGCGTGCTACAGTCCATAGTGTAATAGAGAGACAGACAGCACTGAAGCGACAGCATGCAGGCTGTTAGGGAAATTAAATAAATTAAATAAATAGTCTTGCTTAGGCTTCAGAAGCAAAGCAGAACAGGCCTCTGACCTTGCTTCTAAACTGCCTGGATTCTGCCCTAACTGTGGGCGACTGTGAGTGGCGGCCTGCTGTGAGGGCAAAACTTGCTGCACCATAGATGAGATAGCCTTGATTGGAAGGCCTGATGCTGAAGCTGAAACTCCAATACTTTGGCCACCTGATGCAAACAGCTGACTTATTGGAAAAGACCCTGATGCTGGGAAAGATTGAGGGCAGGAGGAGAAGGGGACGAAAGAGGATGAGATGGTTGGATGACATCACCGACTCAGTGGACATGGGTTTGGGTGGACTCCGGGAGTTGGTGATGGACAGGGAGGCCTGGCGTGCTGCGGTTCATGGGGTCGCAAAGAGTCAGACACGACTGAGCGACTGAACTGAACTGAACTGAGACTGTTGAGCCCCCGGAGGGGGTCTGGCCAACCAAGCCCCAGGCCTAACAACATTCCAAGTTTTACAGGACAAAACAAGCAATATTAACATGAAACCAGTGCTGCTATTTGCTCACAGATTGATGATGATACCAGTTTGCCTCTTGGAATTATAAATGGGGGTGGGGGGAGTGGACCCCCAAACTACAATCTTTGAAGTATCACCCACAGAGGACACCTGCTCCCTGGGACCATACCTTTTCCCAATTGCGACTTCAATTGTACTGTGACATGTGACTTCCCAGTGCTGTTTTGAGTCTGGATATTGGTCAAAACCCAATTTGGTGATGAATCCTCTACTGTTTCTATTTCTCTTTTCTTTTAATGTTAGTATATTGAAAGTAAGAGAGATCATTGTCTAATAAATATTGCTATTATTTATTTGTATATAATGAGTGGCTTATTTTGTTAAATCCTTTGAACCTCAAACGAAAGTGGAAACTTTTGGCAAAACACACACGTAGACTGTATTATATACCCAATTTGAATTTATTCTGTGTATTCTCCATATGTTTTATTAAATGAACTGTTATGTATTATTCATAAATTTTAAAAAGCTTAATATTGTTTTTTAAACAAACATGTTCTCACTGTTTCTTATATTCAATTCTTTGATACAGAATTCTAGCAATAACTATAATGATTATCTACCCTGAGTGCACTTCGGAATTATCTGCTGCTGCTGTTGCTAAGTCGCTTCAGTCGTGTCGACTCTGCGACCCCACAGATAGCAGCCCACCAAGGCTCCCCTGTCCCTGGGATTCTTCAGGCAAGAACACTGGAGTGAGTTGCCATTTCCTTCTCCAATGAATGAAAGTGAAAAGTGAAAGTGAAGTCACTCAGTCGTGTCCGACTCTTCATGATCCCAGGACTGCAGCCTATCAGGCTCCTCCATCTATGGGATTTTCCAGGCAAGAGTACTGGAGTGGGGTGCCATCACCTTCTCCGTCAGAATTATCTAGGAACCTTTATAAATATTCATGTCTGGCACCCAACCTCAGAAGCTCTGATTCAAAGGAACGGATCAGACATCTGTATTTTTGTATGCTCCTAGGTGATCCTAACATGCAATCAAGATTAACAGCTTCTGCTTTAGAGGCCCTAAGAGTCAGTCTCACCTGTAATTCTCAAACTATGCTTAAACCATTAAAAAGGAAACAACTTTGACAAATATAGAATCTTTTTCTTGCAGGTTTGTGTAATGTTTCACCATGATGATACCAAATATAAAGTTTCTATCAAGAGTCAGTAATATATGTTATTTTTCATAATTGGCAACAGGTTAAAATCCCCAACAGATTATCATTTTCCTGCCAGAAATAAATTCTCTTGTCCTAGACTCCTGATAGCAACACTAACACAACAATGGAATTAATTTTGAGATTATTGCCATGGGTTGAATGTTTATATTTCTCCCAAATTAGTGTCTTAATGACTAACATCCAACATGCTGATAGTTGGCGATATAGATTGAGGGAAGTAATTAGGTCACGAAGATGGAGCCCTCATAATCGGGATTAGTGACCTTACATGAATAAACGTAAGAGAGTTGGCTTCCTCTCTTTCTCAACCTCTCTCTGAGTCTTTTCCGTGAGATTATATAATGAGAAAACTGTTGTCACTGAATCAATAAGAGAGCTCTCAGCAAACAACAGACATGCTGTCACCGTGATGTTAAACTTTCAAGTCCTCACAGTTGTGATAAATAAATGTCTTTTAAACCACCCAGTCTATGGTCTTTTTATTATAGCAGCCTGAACCAATTAAGAAAATTATTTTCCAACAATTTCATAAGTAAAAAAGAAATAAACTATAGTAGCTTCATTTAGAAGCTCAGTAATTTTACCAATTGACACATAATTCAAAAAAATAGCTGAGTTTATGCCTTCTGGTGGTGTAGCATTTTACATATTATAATCTTAGACAATTTCAATAAGATTCTATGTTCAACAAGTCTTTACAATTAATAGTAATAATATTATGAAAAAAGATATTCACAAAATGAATATAAAAATTCTTATGCTTTTCAGTGGCAAGCACTCTTTCAGGGGAATATAGTTTTCTACAGTAAAACCTGATTTTACTGGTTATTAGTGAACACTGAAAGAAT
This sequence comes from Cervus elaphus, assembly GCF_910594005.1. Lineage (NCBI taxonomy): Eukaryota > Metazoa > Chordata > Mammalia > Artiodactyla > Cervidae > Cervus > Cervus elaphus. The sequence continues at coordinate 35,257,258 of NC_057819.1, forward strand.
TAAATGTTGAGGTCAATCCTTCTAAGGTTTGAGGAGAGATGGAAGCTTCTTCAAATCCCTTCTTTTAAAGTGTGTAACATGAAATACTATACCTAGAAAATATTTTATATGAAATAACTAAATAATAATGTTAAACACTTTGATGTTTATACTATGTGCAAAAGCTCTAAGAAGTTTAAATTCATAATCACCAAGTTTTCTAACATGTCAAAAGAGATAAATACCCCTAAGAAGATTTTTAACTATAAAGTTCTGTGATTTGTTTATCATTAAGTTAAATTCATAGTTGAAGTATGACTTTTCCTGAGTCAGATATTGCATACTAATTCACATCGTACTAAACTTTCAAAAAGAGACTTAACAAAAAATTTTGGAGCTTCAGTTTTAGTACTTTTTTTTTCTTGAAGGATGAATATTCAGTCTCTTAATCACTCTATAATTGTTTAGTTCAACATTCGTCAGCAGCAGCCATAATATAACATCTGTTCACATCTCATTTTTTCCCAACTAGGTAGACAAATAAAAGATCTAGTATTAAAATAATTCCTAAGAGTCATTCTGAAATATTTTACAAAAATAAATACTTTGGTACAATCACTTTGAAAACTCTTCAGAATTATCTATTAAAACTAAATGTATGCTGACCCTGTCACCTTACAATTACACTCCAAGAGAAAGGAGTACAGATGTTCAGAAAAAGGCAAATGTGAGAATGCCTTGATAGCCCCAAACTGGAAACAATTCAAATACTCATCATTAGCAGAATGCATAAAAAATGTGAATTTCATGTGACAGGGGACTTTAGATTAATATGAACAATGAAATTCTTGTATATTCAACAGTGTGGATAAATATTACTGATACAGTGTTTAGCAAGAAAAAAATGAATACATAAAAGTTCCCTTAGCAGGATTCTATTAATATAAAGTTCAAAAGCAAAACAAATTACAGAAATAGTGAACAATGTGGAATAGTTATTACCTTCAAAAGACAGTATGGATTAAAAGTGGCAAGAGGAACTTTCTGGACTGCAGGAAATATTTGCATTATAATCTGAGTGATAGCTCTGTGGGTGGACATGTATATTAATATTTATTTAAATGTGCAGTGATGACCTATGTACATTGCTGTATCTGACTACCTCAAATTAAAAGTTGATGTATTTCAATATTTTTTCAACAACAGTCTAGTTGCTGATAGCAATATTTTTATAAATAGTGCTTCATACATAAACAGTTTGTAATTTAAATCCTGTCTGATAATTCTTAGCACAGCATCAGCATTCTCTTTCTATGACAAAATATCCTAAAATAGACAATGTATAAATATTACTTTGTTACTACAAAAAATATTAAGCCAAAGCTTGAACATTGTTAGTTTCAAGAGATGGCAAAGTCAGTTGATGGGTATAGCAGTAATTAGTTCTAAAAGCCACTAGAGCGGAGTTACCTAAATTGTGTTTCCCAGAATATCAGAAGGTATTCAAATCTTTCTATAGTTCATTTAGTTGGGAAATTCTAGGTTAAGCAAAGTTTAGAATATTTCTCAGGCTTTAACATGCTCTTGTGCATTGTGGATTTTCACAGAAGCATTATATGCAGTTTTCTCCAAATGACTTGGTCATTAGAATCCATTTTCAGCAGAACATTTCACAGAAATAATGTTCTCAAGGGCAATAAATGAAGACTGCTGGGAGGTGAATAAGGAATTTTATTATATCAATCAAAAGGAAAAATCCTAAGATCTTCAGGAGCAATTTTCCAGAGAGGGGGACAATGAACACAGCAAGAGGTTTTACAGTAAGAAGTTTTAATTTGTAATGCATAACTCAATTATATTTACCTTTTAAAAGGGTTTATTATAAGGATGGACTTAAACGACTGATTTTCACAGGGAAAATTAAAAGGAATTGCATTTCTTTGGGAAGAACACATAGTTAATTGGAATCCCAAGTTTTGAAGAAAATGTTTCAATATGGGAGCTGAAAATTGAATAGAATTGATGGAAATGTTATTACATTATAGATGGAAATATTTATATAGCAATACTACACCTAGGCTTCATGTATGTAAGTGCTATGACAGAGTGTCTTTAAAAAGCATTAGAAAAGATATCACTAATGTGTAGAGTCTCTATCTACTCTTTGTTAGAAAGTCAGAAATTTTGGACTTTCCTGGTAGCCCAGTGGTTACGAATCCTTCTTCCATTGCAAGAAACATGTATTTGATCCACGGTCAGTGATCTAAAATCCACATGCCACACATAGAAAGAAGACTGTTCACTGTAATTACGAGTCTGTGCACAGCTACAAGAGAAACCCACACAATGCAGTCAAAAATAAAATTTAAATCAAATTTAGAAAGGAAGAAGATCATAATTGTATTTGCAAATCTTTCATTAATTGATTTTACCCACTTGGACATGTAAAAATTACGGGCTGAATTTTTCATTAGCCAAATGAAGGTACTAGAATAGTAGTCAGATAAGACGCATTTCAATTTCAACTTTTAGCAATATTAACTTATGTGTAAATAAATGAAATTAGGTTTCAAAAATTTAATTTTTTTTCTCTTGGAAAATAGCTTTCAGAATTGTCCTTAATTTATATATATATATATACATAGTTCATTCACATATATATCAAATATGTATAAATCTAAAACTTACAGGATAAATACAAAAAGTGAAAGTCAACAGCGTTCAATAGATGGAATAAAATCGATACAATGAATAACATAATGTTGAGCTTTATTAACACTTGCCACATGCCTATCGCACTCAAAGGTTAAAGATAGACCTCAGTAGGGCTAAATATCTTTTATTTACATATCCCTTTAATTATTAAATAATAGTTCATTTATAAAATGTGTCAAAAAATTTAGTATAAACTGATAAAAGAAGAGACATTTCCTCATTAAAACAGTTACATGCTCTGTTATGCTTTCTTTCCTTAACTGGAGCTTTAATCAATGATATAGCTGCTATTTCTGGTTTGCCTATCATTAATCTTCTCAGAGAAGAGACTTATAGAGATTATATACTAGGGAAATACATTTTAGGCTTTAAATTGGGTGTGACTGATTCATTTAAGTGACTCATAAACTAACTGCAATAGATGAATTTCTAAAATTTTTTTTAACAATGAATGATAGCTCAGTTCAGTATGTTTTAGTTGCTCAGTCATGTCCAAATCTTTGCGACTGCATGGACTGCAGCATTCCAGGCCTTGCTGTCCATCACCAGCTCCTGGAATTGACTCAAACCGATGTCCATTGAGTCAGTGATGCCACCCAACCATCTCATCCTCTGTCATCCCCTTCTTCTCCAGCCTTCAATCTTCCCCAGCATCAGGGTCTTTTCAAAGGAGTCAGTTCATCTCATCAGGTGGCCAAAGTTTTGGAGTTTCACCTTCATCATCAGTCCTTCCAATGAATATTCAGGACTGATTTCCTTTGGGGTGCACTGGTTGGATCTCCTGACTGTCCAAAGGACTCTCAAGAGTTTTCTCCAAAACCACAGTTCAAAAGCATCAATTCTTCAGCACTCAGATTTCTTTATAGTCCAACTCTCACATCCATACATGACTACTGGAAGAAACAGAGCTTTGACTACATGGAACTTTGTTGGGAAAACAATGTCTCTGCTTTTTAATATGCGGTCTTGGTTGCTCATAAATTTCCTTCCAAGGAGCAAGCGTCTTTTAATTTCCTGGCTGCAGTCACCATCTGCAGTGATTTTGGAGCTAAAAAAAAAAAAAAAAAGTCCCTCACTGTTTCCGTAATTTCCCTATCTGCCATGAAGTGATGGGACCAGATGCCATGATCTTAGTTTTCTGAATGTTGAGCTTTAAGCCAACTTTTTCACTCTCCTCTTTCACTTTCATCAAAAGGCTCTCTAGATCTTCACTTTCTGCCATAAGGGTGGTATCATCTGCATTTCTGAGGTTATTGATATTTCTCCCAGCAATTTTGATTCCAGCTTGTGCTTAATCCAGCCCAGCATTTCTCATGATGTACTCTGCATATAAGTTAAATAAGCAGGGTGACAATATATAGCCTTGACATACTCCTTTCCCGATTTGGAACCAGTCTGTTGTTCTATGTCCAGTTATAACTGCTGCTTCCTGACCTGCATACAGATTTCTCAGGAGACAGAAAAGGTGGTCTGGTATTCCTATCTCTTTAAGATTTTCCACCGTTTATTGTGATCCACACAGTCAAAGGCTTTGGCATAGTCAATAAAACAGAAATAGATGTTTTTCTGGAACTCTCTTGCTTTTTCAATGATCCAACAGATGTTGGCAATTTGATCTCTGGTTCCTCTGCCTTTTCTAAATGCAGCTTGAACATCTGGAAGTTCACAGTTCATGTACTGTTAAAGCCTGGCTTAGAAAATTTTGATCATTAATTTACTAGCATGTGAGATGAATGTAACTGTCTGGTAGTCTGAGCATTCTTTGGCATTGCCTTTCTTTGGGATTGGAATGAAAACTGACCTTTTCCAGTCCTGTGGCCACCGCTGAATTTCCCAAATTTGCTGGCATATTGAGTGCAGCACTTTCACAGCATCATCTTTCAGGATTTGAAATAGCTCAACTGGAATTCTATCACCATCACTAGCTTTGTTCATAGTGATGCTTCCTAAGGCTCACTTGACTTCGCACTCCAGGATGTCTGGCTATAGGTGAGTGATCACACCATCGTGGTTATCTGGGTCATGAAGATCTTTTTGCATAGTTCTTCTGTGTATTCTTGCCACCTCTTCTTAATATCTTCCACCTCTGTTAGGTCCATACCATTTCTGTCTTTTATTGTGCCCATCTTTGCATGAAATATTCCCTTGGTATCTCTAATTTTCTTGCAGAGATCGCTAGTCTTTCTCTTTCTGTTGTTTTCCTCTATTTCTTTGCATTGCTCACTGAGGAAAGCTTTCTTATCTCTCCTTGCTACTCTTTGTAACTCTGCATTCAAATTGGTATATCTTTCCTTTTCCCCTTTGCCTTTTGCTTCTCTTCTATTCACAGCTATTTGTAAGTCCTCCTCAGACAACCATTTTACCTTTTTTTAATTTCTTTTTCTTGGGGATGGCCTTGATCCCTTACCTCCTGTACAATGTCCCAAACCACCATCCATATTTCCTCCTGGCACACTGTCTATCAGATCTAATCCCTTGAATCTATTTCTCACTTCCACTGTATCATCGTCAGGGATTTGATTTAGGTTATACCTGAATGGTCTAGTGATTTTCCCTACGTTCTTCAATTTAAGTCTGAATTTGGCAATAAGGAGTTCATGATCTGAGCCACAGTCAGCTTCCAGTCTTGTTTTTGCTGACTGTATAGAGCTTTTCCATCTTTGACTTCAAAGAATATAACCAACCTGATTTCGGTACTGACCATCTGGTGATGTCCATGTGCAGAGTCTTCTCTTGTATTGTTGGAAGAGGATGTTTGCTATGACCAGTGCGCTCTCTTCACGAAACTCTATTAGCCTTTGCCCTGCTTCATTCTGTACTCCAAGGTCAAATTTGTCTGTTACTCCAGGTATTTCTTGACTTCCTACTTTTGCATTCTAGTTCCCTATGATAAAAAGGACATCTTTTTTGGGTGTTAGTTCTAGAAGGTTTTGTAGGTCGTCATAGAACCATTCAACTTCAGCTGCTTCAATATTATTGGTCAGGGCACAGACTTGGATTACTCTGATTTTGAATGATTTGCCTTGGAAACAAACAGAGATCATTCTGTCATTTTTGAGATTGAATCCAAGTATTGCATTTTGGACTCTTTTGTTGACTATTATGGCTACTCCATTTCTTCTAAGGGGTTCTTGCCCATAGTAGTAGATATAATGGTCATCTGAGTTAAATTCACCCATTCCAGTCCATTTTAGTTTGCTGATTCCTAAAATGTCGATATTCACTCTTGCCATCTCCTGGTTGACCACTTCCAATTTGCCTTGATTCATAGACCTAACATTCCAGGTTCCTATGTAATATTGCTCTTTACAGCATTGGACTTTACTTCCATCACCAGTCACATCCACAACTGGGTGTTGTTTTTACTTTGGCTCTGTCCCTTCATTCTTTCTGGAGTTAGTTCTCCACTTATTTCCAGTAGCATATTTGGCACCTACCAACCTGGGGAGTTCATCTTTCAGTGTCCCATCATTATGCCTTTTCATACTGTTCATGGGGTTCTCAAAGCAAGAATACTGAAGTGGTTTGCCATTCCCTTCTCCAGTGGACGACGTTTTGTCAGAACTCCCCGTCCATCTTGGGTGGCCCTAGATGGCATGGCTCATAGTTTCATTGAGTTAGTTGGACAAGCCTGTGGTCCATGTGATCAGATTGATTAGTTTTCTGTGATTGTGGTTTTCAGTCTGTCAGCCTCTAATGGAGAAGGATAAGAGGCTTGTGGAAGCTTCCAAATGGGAGAGACTGACTGAGAGGGATAGCTCAGTTGGTAAAGAATCCATTTTCAATGCAGGGAACGCTGGTTCAATTCCTGGGTCAGGAAGATCCACTGGAAAAGGGATAGGCTACCCACTCCAGTATTCTTGGACATCTCTGGTAGCTCAGCTGGAAAAGAATACGCTTGCAATGCGGGAGACATGGGTTCGATCCTTGGGTTTGGAAGATACCCTGGAGAAGGGAACAGCTACCCACTCCAGTATTCTGGCCTGGAGAATTCCATGGACTGTATAGTCCATTGAGTTGCAGAGTCAGACACAACTGAGCAACTTTGACTTTCATCTATGCTTTAGAATTTTACATATACTTACATAGTATAGGAAATATGCAGTCATCGTATTATTGTTGTTGTTGTTTAGTCACTATATTTTGTCCAATTCTTTGTGACCCCTTGGACTGCAGCATGCAACACTTCTCCTTACTCCACTGTCTCCCTAATTTTGCTCAAATTCTTGTCCATTGAGTTGGTGATGCTATCTAACTATCTCAACCTCTGTGCCCCCTTCACCTTTTGCCTTCAATCTTTCCCAGCATCAGGGTCTTGTCAATGAGTTGGCTCTTTGCACCAGGTAGCCAAAGTATTGGAGCTTCAGCTTCAGCACCACTCCTTCCGAAGAATATTCAGGGTTGATTTATTTTAGAATTAACTGGTTTAATTTCCTTGGTGTCCAAGGAACTCTCAGGAGTTTTCTTCAGCACCACAATTCAAATACATCAGTTCTTCTGCTCTCAGCCTTCTTTGTGGTCCAGTTCTTACAGTCATACATGGCTACAGGAAAAACCATAGTTTTGACTATACAGACATTATTCAGCAATGTGATGTCTCTGCTTTCTAACACGCTGTCTAGGTTTGTTATAGCTTTCCTACAGATGAACTTTCATCTTTTAATTTCATGGCCACAGTCACCATCCACAGTGATTTTGAAACTCAAGAAAATAAAACTTGTCACTGCTTCCGCTTTTCCCCCTCCTACGTCCTATGATGTGATGGGACAGAATACCATGATCTTAGCTTTTTGAATAGTGGGTTTCAAGTCAGCTTTTTCATTCTCCTCTTCACCCTCATCAAGAGGCTCTGTAGTTCACTTTCACTTTCTGCCACTAGAGTGGTATCATCTGCATATTTGCAGTTGCTATTTCTCCTGACAATCTAGATTCCAGACTGTGATTCATCCAGCCAGACATTTCTCATGATATACTCTGCATAGAAGTTAAATAAGTGGGGTGATAACATACTGCCTTTTTGTACTCCTTTTCCAATTTTGAACCCGTCCATTTTTCCATGTCCAGTTCTAACGATTGCTTCTTGACCCACATACAGGTTTCTCAGGAGACAGGTAAGATGGTCTGTACTCCCATCTCTTTAAAAATTTTCAACAGTTTGCTGTAACCCACATAGTCAAAGGATTTGGTATTATCAATGAAGCAGAGGTAGATGCTTTGCAGAAAGCACTTGCTTAATCCATGATCCAAATAATTTTGGCAAATAGATCTTTGGTTCATCTGTCTTTTCTAATTCCAGCTTGTGCATCTGAAAATTGTCATTTAACATTCTGCTGAAGTCTTGTTTTCTTGGGCTCCAAAATACTGCAGATGGTGACTGCAGCCATGAAATTAAAAGATGCTTGCTCCTTGGAAGTTTATATAAAAGATCTGTATATGACCAACCTACTCACAATATTAAAGCAGAGACATTGCTTTGCTGACAAAGGTGCACCTAGTCAAAGCTATGGTTTTTCCAGTAGTCATGTGTGGATGTGAGAGTTGGACCTTAAAGAAAGCTGAGCACCAAAGAATTGGTGCTTTTGAACTGTGGAGTTGGATAAACTCTTGAGAGTCCCTTGGACAGCAAGGAGATCAAACCAGTCAATCCTAAAGGAAATAAACCCTGAATAATCTTCCTGATGTGAAGAGCTGACTCATCAAAATAGATCCTGATGCTGGGAAAGATTGAAGGCAGGAGGAGAAAGAGATGACAGAGGATGAGATGGTTGGATGGCATCACCAACTTGATGGACGTGAGTTTGAGCAAACTCTAGGAGTTGCTGTTGGATCCAAATGTTTGGATGGCATCTCCAGCAATCTCTGGGAGATAGTGAAGGACAGAGAAGATTGGCAAGCTGCAGTCCATGGGTTCGCAAAGAGTCAGACATGACTGAGTGACTGAGCTGAACTGAACTGAAGACTTGCTGTTGTTGTTCAATTGTTCAGTGATGTCTGACTGTTTGTGACCCAATGGACTGCAGCACACCAGGCTTCCCTGTCCTTCACTATCTCCCAGACATTGCTGGAGATGCCACCCAAACATTTGATCTTCTGTCACCCCCTTCTCCTCCTGCCCTCAAACCGTCGCCAGGATCAGGATCTTTTCCAATGAGTCAGTTCTTTGTATCAGGAAGCCAAAGTATAAGAGCTTCAGCTTTAGCATCAGTACTTTCAATAAATATTCAGGGTTGATTTCCTTCAGGATTGATGGTTTGATCTCCTTGCTGCCAAAGGGACACTCAAGAGTCTTCTCCAGCACTACAGTTTGAAAGTATCAATTATTTTGTGCTCAGCCTTCTTGATGATCCAACTCTTACATTCATACATGACTACAAAAAATCATAGCTTTGTCTATATGGACTTTTGTCAACAAAGTGATGTCTCTGTTTTTGAATATGCTTTCTAGGTTCGTCATAGCTTTTTTCCAAGGAGAAAGTGTCTTTTAATTTCACATCTGTCATCACAATCCACAGTGATTTTGGAGCCCATGAAAATAAAAACTGTCACTGTTCCCATTTTTTTCCACATCCATTTGCCATGAAGTGATGGGACTGGGTGCCGTGGTCTCCATTTTTTTTGCATGTTGAGTTTTAAGCCAACTTTCTCACTTTTTTTCCTTCACCAAGAGACTCTTTAGTTCCTCTTTGCTTTCTGTAATTAGGGTGGTGTGTCATCTCTGCGTATCTGAGGTTGTTTATATTTATCCTGGTAATCTTGATTTCAGCTTGTGCTTCATCCAGTCCAGCATTTCACATGATGTACTCTGCATAGAAGTTACATAAGCAGGGTAATAATATACAGCCGTGATGTACTCCTTTCCCAAATTTGAACGACTCCACCGTTGGGTATCTGATTCTAACTGTTGCTTCTTGACCAGCATACAGGTCTGTCAAGGGGCAGGTAAGGTGCTCTGGTATTCCTATATCTTTAAGAATTTCCCATAGTTTGTTGTGATTCCCACAGTCAAAGGCATTAGTGTAGTCAACGAAGCAGAAGTGGATGTTTATTTTTTGGAATTCCATTGCTTTTTCTATGTTGCATTGGATGTTGGCAATTTGGTCTCTGGTTCCTATGCCTTTTCTGCACCCAGCTTGTATATCTGGAAGTTTTTGATTCACATGCCTTTGAAGCCTCACTTGCAGGATTTTGAGCATAACCTTGCTGGCATGTGAAATCTGTGCATCAGTTTGAACATTCTTTGGCATTGTCTTTCTTTGGGATTGGAGTGAAAACTGACATTTTCCAGTCCTGCGGCCACTGTTGAGTTTTCCTCAGTTACTGACATATTGAGTGTAGCACTTTAGCAGTAACATCTTTTCAGATTTCAAAGAGCTCAGGTAGAATTCCATCATTGCCACTAGAATGCTTCCTAAGGCCCATGTGACTTCACCCTCCAGTATATCCAGCTCTAGGTGAGTGACCACACCATTGTGGTTATTTGGCACATTAAGACCTTTCCTGTATAATTCTTCTGTGTATTCTTCCCACTTCTTAGTCTCTACTGCGTCTGTTAAGTCCTTACCATTTCTGAATTGTGTCCAACCTTGCATGAGATGTTCCCTTGATAGGTCCCATTTTCTTCATAATCTTTCCAATTCTATTGTTTACCTCTATTTATTTGCATTGGTCATTTAAAAAGACCATCTTAGCTGTCCCTGTTATTCTCTGAAACTCTTCATTCAGTTGAGTATTCCTTTCCCTGTTTCCCTTGCTTTAACTTCCCTTCTTTCCTCAGCTATTTGTTTCTATTTTGTAACGTTTCCTCATATATCCTCTTTACCTTCTTGCTTTGTTTTTTCTTTGGAATTGTTTTGGTCATTGCCTCCTGTACAGTGTTATGAACCTCAATTCATAGTTCTTCAGGCACTCTGTCTACCAGATCTTACCCCTTGAATCTATTCATCACTTCTACTGTATAATCAAGTTATTTGATTTAGTTACATCTGAATGGCCTAGGGTTTCCCCTACTTTCTTCAATTTAAGCCTACATTTTGTAACAAAGAGCTCATGATCTGAGCCACAGTCAGCTACGGGCCTTATTTTTGCTGACTGTATAGAGCTTCTTCATCTTTGGATGCAAAGAACATAATCAATCTTATTTTGATACTGAGCATCTGTGGATGTCCATGTCTAAATTCATCTCTTGAGCTGTTGGAAGACGGTGTTTGCTATGACCAGAGTGTTTGCTTGACAGAACTCTGTTAGCTTTTGCTTGCCTTCATTTTGTACCCCAAGACCAAACTTGCCTGTTATTCTGGGTATTTTTTGACTTCCTACTTTTGCATTCCAATCCACCATGATGAAAGGAAATCTTTTCTATTTTTTCTTGGTTTTTTTTTTTTTTTGGTATTAGTTCTTGAAGGTCTTGTAGGTCTGCATAGAACCCCTCAACTTCAGCTTCTTTAGCATCAGTGATTAGGGCATAGACTTGGATTCCTGTGATGTTGAATGGTTTGCCTTGGAAGAGAATCAATATCATTCTCTCATTTATGAGATTAAATCCTATTGCCACATTTCATACCCTTTTGTTGACTATGATGACTACTCCATTTCTTCTAAGGGATTCTTGCCCACAGTAGTAGATATAATAGTCATCTGAAGTGAATTTGCCCATTCACATCCATTTTAATCTACTGATTCTCAAGATGTTGATATTTACTCTTGCCATCTCCTGCTTGACCACGTCCAATTTACCTTGATTCATCAACCTAACAATCCAGGTTCCTATGCAATATTGTTTTTTACAGCACTGAACTTTTCTTTCACCACCAGACACATCCACAACTGAGCATCATTTCCATTTTTGACTAGCCTCCTCATTCTTTCTGGAGCTATTAGTCATTGCCCTCTGCTCTTTCTCAGTATATTAGACAGCTTCCGAGCTGGGAGGCTCATCTTTTGGTGTCATATCTTTTTCCTTTTTTATATGGTTCAAGGTTCTCTTCTCAAGAATACTGGAGTAGGTTGCCATTTCCTCCTCCAGTGGACCACAGTTTGTCAGAACCTTCACTATGACCTGTTGGTCTTGGGTGGCCCTGCATGGTATGGCTTATAGTTTCATTTAATTACTCAAGCTCCTTCACCACAACAAGGCTGTGACCCATGAAAGGGTATTATTATATATAATTTTAAATATAGATTCATTATATTTATGCACTTTGTATTATTATATAATTATAAACATATAGATATATATTAATATACATATATAAATATGTACATATGTATTCACATGCACTTTAATAAAATATAACATTATTTTCATTACAGCTAATTTGTGTTAATAGTTATAGCTTTTAATTCTTATTTAGCTAAATATTTAAAATTTCTCCCCAAATGTAGACACTTTTTAATGTCTCCCATTTTTTTTCAATGAAATCACACAAAAGAAGATAACAGTAGCTTTACTGAGCTTGAAACTTTAAGATAATATAAATACTTCCATAATTTATAGTCTTTGAAATATTTATGAATGATATAAACAAATATAAAAATATATATATCACAAACAGTAAGCAAAAAGATTTGAACAAATTTTACAAAATAAAATTCTGGAATGACCCATACATAAAATAAAAAGATGCTCAATGTCATCAAGAAAACTTAAATTATATATTATATTCTATAATGAATAAGAGTCCTCAGAATGGATTAAATTTAAGATACAGAAAAAAGCAAATGTTGCCAAAATGTGAAGTAACTGAAAATTTTATGCATTAACCTTGAGTATGTAAAATTGCACATCTACTTTAGAAAAAGTTTTAGTAGCTTCCTATTCAAAGAAATGTACCTACCTTACAAAACAAGAATTCATGGCTAGCTACTGACCAAAGGGAAATGAAAATATACAGCCACAAAGGATTTGTATAGGAATGTCCTAGGAAGCTTTATTTTTAAGAATTCCAACCAGGTTTTCATCAACAGGAAATGGATTTAAAACAAAACACTGTAGTATATTCATATTCTGGAAAACTATTCAACAATAAAACTAAATATCTTGTTGAGACACAATAACATAGATATGTCTCAATAATATTAAAATCATAAAAGAATTACATAAATCCACACATGTAGAAGATCTCTTTAACATGAAATTTCAGAACAAGTAAAACTATATTATAGTGAAAAATATCAGGACATTGGTTGCATCAGAAAGAACAAGGGCAGAGACTGCCTAGGTAGAGGCATGAAGAAATTTTCTTGGGAAATGATGACATTTCAATCTTGCACCACCTAGATCTTGATGCCTGTTTCACAAATGTACACATTGTCCAAACTCAGAAAATAAAGACATACGATCTGGGTTTTCTATAGTATGGAAAATGTATTTCAATTTGAAAAAAAAAATTCTAAATAAATATTTAACTCTAGCTAATGATATATATTGGCTTCCCTGGTGGCTCAGAGGTTAAAGCATCTGCCTCCAATGCGAGAGACCCATGTTCGATCCCTGGGTCAGGAAGATCCCCTGGAGAAGGAAATGGCAACCCACTCTAGCATTCTTGCCTGGAGAACCCCATGAACGGAGAAGCCTGGTAGGCTACAGTCCATGGGGTCGCAAAGAGTCGGAAACAACTGAGCGAAAATCAATCAATCAATCAATGATATATAAGCTTCCCAAGTGACCCAGTGGTAAATTTGCCCAGAAATATTAAATACTTCGATATAAACTTCATACAATAATGATAAGATCTATATAAAGACACCTATAAGACTCGGATGAAAAAAATCAAATAACTAAATAAGTGGAGAGATAGTCCATGTCAATGGATAAAAAGGTTCAATATTGTCACATTGCCAACTGTTCCCAATTTGATCCATAGATCCAATGCCATCCCAGTCAAAATCTCAACAGCTTATTTGTTTAGATATTGATAACTGATTCTAAAGCTTTTTTTTTTTTTCATTTATTTTTATTAGTTGGGGGCTAATTACTTTACAATATTGTAGTGGTTTTTGCCATACATTGACATGAATCAGCCATGGATTTACACGTGTTCCCCATCTTGAACCCCCCTCCCACCTCCCTCCCCATCCCATCCCTCTGGGTCATCCCAGTGCACCAGCCCTGAGCACTTGTCTCATGCATCCAACCTGAGCTGGCGATCTGTTTCACACTTGACAATATATATATATTTCAATGCTATTCTAAAGCTTATTTTAAAAGGCATAAGACATATAAAATTCATACAATATTGAAAAAAAGAATAATATGGGAGGACTGATACTAATGGACTTGGGACTTACTATAAGCTTATAGTAACCAAGGATGTTTTGGTGGAAAAATACAAAAAGCTCAATGTGGAACAGAGTAGAGTCCAGAGGACTCTTTAATTTAAGAGGATAATTTAATCAACTGACCTTTAATGAAAGAGTAATAGCAACACAATGAAACAAAGGTATCCTTTTCAACAGATGGTGCTGGAAAAACTGAACATCACAGAAATATAAAAAAAGAAAAAAAAAATGGATCTAGACACAAACTTTAAGCCCTTGGCAAAATTAACCTAAAATGAATCGCAGGCTTAAATGTTCAAGAAACTATAAATCTTCTGGAAGACAGCAAAGGAGAAAATGTAAATGACCTTGAATATGGAAATGAGTTTTAAAATAAAGGCATGATGCATGAAAAAATAATTGGTAGGCTGAACTTCATTAAAATTAAAAATGTCTTCTTTGTGAAAGAGAATGTCAAGGGTATGAGAAACCAAGCTACAGTCAGGAACAAAATATTTTCAAATAGCACAACTGACTCTTATTCAAAACATACAATGAACCAGCAAAATTCAATGATAAGAAAACTAATAACCCAATTTAATAAATGAGTTAAAAAAAAAACCTGAGCAGACACCTACACGAGAGAAAATATACAGATGGCAAATAAATATATAGGTATGTTAAAAGTCATGCATGTCTTTAGTGAATGGCTATATATTATTACCTTACTTATTTAATTTATATGCAGAGTACATCATGACAAACACTGGGCTGGAGGAAGCCCAAGCTGGAATCAAGATTGCTGGGAGAAATATCAATAACCTCAGATATACAGATGACACCACCCTTATGGCAGAAAGTGAAGAACTAAAGAGCCTCTTGATGAAAGTGAAAAAGGAGAGTGAAAAAGTTGTCTTAAAGCTCAACATTCCGAAAACTAAGATCATGGTAAATAGATGGGAAAACAGTGGACACAGTGACTGACTTTATTTTTCTGGGCTCCAAAGTCACTGCAGATAGTGATTGCAGCCATGAAATTAAAAGACGCTTACTCCTTGGAAGGAAAGTTATGACCAATCTAGACAGCATATTAAAAAGCAGAGACATTACTTTGCCAACAAAGGTCCATCTAGTCAAGGCTATGGTTTTTCCAGTGGTCATGTATGGATGTGAGAGTTGGACTATAAAGAAAGCTGAGTGCCGAAGAATTGATGCTTTTGAACTGGGGTGTTGGAGAAGACTCTTGAGAGTCCCTTGGACGGCAAAGAGGTCCAACCAGTCCATCCTAAAGGAGATCAGCCCTGGGTGTTCATTGGAAGGACTGATGCTGAAGCTGAAACTCCAATACTTTGGCCACCTGATGCGAATAGCTAACTCATTGGAAAAGACCCTGATGCTGGGAAAGATTGAAGGTGGGAGGAGAAGGGGATGACAGAGGATGAGATGGTTGGATGGCATCACCAACTCAATGGACATGGGTTTGGATGGACTCTGGGAGTTGGTGATGGACACCTGGAGTGCCGCAGTTCATGGGGTCGCAAAGAGTCGGACACGACTGAGTGACTGAACTGAACTTAAAACCTCATTGAGATACAACTACACGTATATCAGAATGGTTAAAATTAAAAAAAGTTGACCACACCAAACACTAACAAGAATGTGGAACAGCTCTCATTGCTGGTGAGATTGTAAAATGGTGCAGCTACTTTGGTAGACAGTATAACACTTTCTTATAAAACTGATCATACTCTTCCATATAATTGAGTAATCACACTCCTTGGAATTTCCCCAAATGTGTTGAAAACTTATTTTTACACAAAAGCCTGCACATAGATGTTTAGAGCAATTTTATTTTTAATTATTAAATCAAATAACCAATATGTCTTTCAGTAAGTTAAGTTGTGGCACATCCAGTCAATGGAATACTATTCAGCGCTAAAAAGAAACAGCTATTAAGACATGAAAAGATATGGAGGAAACTTAAGTACATAATACTAAGTGAAAGAAGTCAATCTATGTGGGGTACATTGTATATAATCCCAACAACATGACATTTTGGAAGAGGTGAAACTGTGGAGACAATAAATGATCAGTGATTATCAGAGGTTATAGAAGGTGAGATAGATAAGCAGAATACAGAGTATTTTTATGATGATAAAATTATTCTGTATGATAGATACTACAGTGGTGGTCACAGGTTATTGCACATGTTGAAATAAAGTGTAGAACATTGAGAATGGAACCTAAGGTAAACCATGGCCCTTGGATAAAAATGATTTATCAATGTAGGTTTATGAATAGTAACAAATGCACCATCTGGTGCAGGATATTGACCTGGGGGAGGCTTAAAGGTGGGGTTCCAGGCGGTATATGGGCATGCTTTACATTCTATACTCAATTTTGCTGTGAACCTAAAACTGCAAGAAAAAATAAATTCTATTAAATATTGAGAAAGCAAAAAGAAGCACTTTTCTTAGGAAAAAGTAGAACCACATTGCAGCATTGTTGACCACATATGGAAGCAACCTTTTGACAAAGATGTTTAAAAAAGACTTTTATTGCCGGATGGGTGTACCAATTGGGCTTCTCAGATGGCGTTAGTGGTAAAGAACCCACCTTCTATTCAGGAGATGTAATAGGAGCAGGTTCCACTGTCTTATAGATCTAAAACCACTTCCTCATATACTAGAGATCTGATGCCAGAAACAAGCAGTGAGTAATATTAGTTTAAAATAATCCTATTCGTTTCAATAGTGATCTATATACTTTAAGAATTTTATCTCTTAAACATGTTGAATGTCAAGCTCATAAATAAGAATATTTCTTCTCATTTATAATACAGAGCTTTTCTAATTGAATTCTCAATAGAATTTTAATAATGAAAGATGTACAAATCAATTTATGATTAATTTTCACATTGAAGAAGTGAATACAAATGCTAGCTTGTGGTTTATTAATATTAATTTATCTCATTTGCCTGTTCTTAACTCATAACCCTTTTCCTACATGTACAAATTTAAAGTAACCACAATGAACCCTGTTACAATGATAGCTATATTCTTTTGAATAATAGGTAGTATAATATACTTAATTAGTGGTAGATCTGGGTATATGAATAGATTGCTTTAGTAAACCGATGTGAACTAGCATTATTCTCTCCACAGAAACGAGGAGAAAAAACACAACTAGATGTAAAGGTAAGAAAGCTTTGGAAGTCAATCAAAAGGAAATCAACAGTAATGAAAAAACCTGTTTAACTGCACCTAGGTCCTAATATGCTGGTGCTTCTTGATCAGTAAAAGGATCAATTACTGTTCAGGGAAACAAGGGTAAGTCAAGTTTTTCAATTGTCTATCTTTATATATATATATATATATATATATATATATATATATATATATATATATATATATGGGGGGGGTGGTATGCACATGTGTGTATGTTCAGTTGTATCTGACTCTTCATGACCTCGTGGACTATAGCCTGCCAGGCTGTGGGTTGCCATTTTCTACTCCAGGGGATCTTGCCAGTCCAGGGATCAAACCCATGTATCTTGCATCTCCTGTATTGCAGGCAGATTCTTTACAACTGTAAAGAATGTCAGATAGATGGAGATGGCAAAACAATGGAAACAGTGACAGACTATTTTCTTGGGCTCCAAAATCACTGCAGATGGTTACTGCTGCCATGAAATTAAAAGATACCTGCTCCTTGGAAGAAAAGCTATGAACAACCTAGACAGCATATTAAAAAACAGAGACATCACTTTGCCGACAAATGTCTGTCTAGTCAAAGCTATGGTTTTTCCAGTAGTCATGTATGGATGTGAGAGTTGGACCATAAAGAAAGCTGAGTGCCAAAGAATTGATGCTTTTGAACTGTGGTGTTGGATAAGACCCTTGAGAGTCCCTTGGACTGCAAGGAGATCCAACCAGTCCAGCCTAAAGTAAATCATCCTGAATATTCATTGGAAGGGCTGCTGCTGAAACTGAAACTGCAATACTTTGGCCACCTGATGTGAAGAACTGACTCATTGGAAAATACCCTGATGCTGGGAAAGATTGAAGGCAGGAGAAGAAGGAGATGACAGAGGATGAGATGGTTGGATGGCATCACCGACTTGATGGACATGAGTTTGAGCAAGCTTGGGGAGTTGGTGATGGACGGGGAAGTCTGGCATGCTTCAGTCCATTGGATCCCAAAGAGTCTGATACGACTGAGTGACTGAACTGAACTGAACTGGACTCTTTACAACTGTGCCACCTTAGAAGTTTATATATCTATATCTATCATCTATGTCTAAATCTATATATGTGTGTTGGGGAAGAAGAAGCATTATAGCTTAGGTCACTTGAAAATTCATTCTAGGGTAGTAAAAAAAATTCTTAAATGCTCAAGACTAGTGCATAAATGGAGTTTTCTGGAATATGGACGAGCTTGGTTTTATATACTGTATGAATTAGACTTTATTTGACTAGTTTGTTACATACTGTTGAATATCTGTAAGTAGAAGACTAATATCCCATTTTTAATATTTCACAACTTAACACCTTCAAATGAAAACAGCTCTATTCTTTCAAGTTTATAACAACTACTTTCAAAACTTTACAAAAAGTATCTTAAGGTAGGGTCATTGAGGTGTTAAGGAACAGACTTTATGTTCACCATTCTACACATCTGTAATGATAGTACTGCCTTGATAATTCATTCTCAAAAAGATCAAATGACTAGTACGTTCTTATCTTGAGAATCTTAGAGGTCAGATATATTTCCTTATTGACTTAATTTTGCCTAGCAAAATGATTCAGTCCACCACATGCCAAATTTTCCCCAGATTAGCAAATATATTCCAGTTTAAATAAATAAACTTGCAAGCAACATATTCAAAGGTCAACGAAAACATTTTTTTCCTTAAAGTTCTAGAAAGGACAAAATTAACCAACAAAATGTACAATGAAGTTGTAACTACGTACTTGGTTTGCAAATCAGTTTTGAAGCACACAGCATCAGTTTAGGCCTTAGATATTCTTGATGGTGACTCTGATTTCCTGACACCAGTAGTACTATCAATGTGTTTTGGGAGACAATCCTCTAAGAACCCATAATGTTTTTGCATATCTTATGAATAAAGACACTGACTGCCATTTGCCTTGTGATCTATTCAAGAATATTTGAACAGCAAGAAGCTCTGTAGCACAAAGATCATATTCCCTTCCAGAGCAAACAGCAAGTGTAGGAAAGCCTTAGAAGACAGAGATTGTATCTACAATTTGAGCAAAGGGAAGGACTACGGACTGTTCAGTATCCTAAAGATAATTTCTTCCTCTGGTGCAATGAACAGGAAGGATTATGGTCCATGTGGTGTCCTTAACTCACAGATCTTCTACATCTTATGGTGTGTGCTGGTATAAACTGGCTCTCTGGAAACCGAACTTCAGGCACTAGCTTAATTAAGGGTAGAATTTCATTTCTCAGGGAAAAAAAATTAATGTTCTTCTTTTTCAAACATTACTTTTTGATGAAAAAAATCAGATTTGCATTTACCTAACAATTAGTAATACTGAGCATATTTTCATGAACCTTTTGGTCATCTGTATACCTTCTTTGGAGAAATGTCTATTTAGATCTGCTGCCCATTTTTTATTTCATTTTTTATATTGATCTGTAAGAGCTATTTCTATGTTGTGGAGATTAATTACTTGTCAGCCACATCATTTGCAAATATTTTATCCTATTCTGTAGGCTTTTTGTTTTATTTGTTTACTTTGCTATGCAAAAGCTTTTAAGTTTAATTAGGTCCAATTTGTTCACTTTTGTTTTTATTCCCATTACTCTCTGAGACAAATTCATAAAAATATTGCCGTGATTAATGTCAAAGAGCATCCTATCTACATTTCCTTGAGTTTTATAGTATCTGGTCTTACATTAGGTCTTTAATACATTTTGAGTTTATTTTTTTGTATGTGGTGTTACAGATGTTCTAACTACATCCTTTTACATATAGCTGCCGAGTTTTATCAGCACCAATTTTTGAAAGGACTGTCTTCTCTCTATTGTATATTCTTGCCTCCTTTGTGTAGATTAATTGACCACAGGTGTGTGGGTTTTTTTCTGGGCATTATGTCCTATTCCACTGATCTATATTTATGTTTTTGTGCCAGTGTCATGCTGTTAGGATTACTACGGCTTTGCAGGATAATTTAAAGTCAGGAAACATGACAACTCCAACTCTGCTCCCTTTTTCTCAAGATTACTTTGGCTATTCCAGGTCTTTGTGTTTCTATACAAATTTTAAAAATTTTTGTTCAAACTCTGAGAAAAGGCAAGAAATGCAGATCAAAACTATAGTCAGGTATCACTTCACATTGGTCAGAATGGCCATCATGAAAATTATGCAGATAATAAGCACTAGAGAGGTTGCAGAGAAAACAGGAACACTCCTACACTGTTGGTGGGAAAGTAAATTAGTACAGCCACTACAGAGAACTGCATGGAAGTTCCTTAATAAAACTAATAATAAAACTAATAAAATCATATGATCTTGCAATCCCACTCCTGGGCATGTATCTAGAGAGAATCATAATTTGAAAAGATGCATACACCCCAATGTTCAAGTAGCACTATTTACATAACCAAGACATGGAAGTAACTTAAATGTAGATTGACAGATGAATGGATAAATAAGATGTGGTACATATACACAAGGGACCATTACTCAGCCATAAAACAGAATGAAATAATGTCATTCGCAGCAACATGGATGGACCTAGAGATTATCATAATAAGTGAAGTAAGCCAGACAGAGAGGAATAAATATCATAGATATTGCTTATATGTGGAGTACAGAAAACAAATGAGACAAATAAACTTATATGCAAAAATGAAATAGACACACATACACAGAAAACTAACTTATGGTTACCAGTAGGGGAAGGAGAGGACGGACAAATGAGGAGCTTGGGGTTAACATAGATGCACTAATATATATAGGAAATATATAAACAAGTGCCTACTATATAGCACAGGGAACTATACTCAATATTTCATAATAACTTATATGAGAAAATAATATTAAAAAATGTATCTATATGTGTGAATAACTGCTGTGCACCTAAAACTAACACAAATTTTTAAATCAATTATACTTCAATGAAAACTTTAAAAATGTATTACTAATACATTTTAATGCATTTGCAATGTATTCACATTATTCAACCATTAAGATATGTATGTAATAAATATATTAATATATTAATTAATATATTCCTTAACATTTACTTAATTAATGACCATAATGTCTTCACTTCCTTCTTCATGACTATTTTTCCTATTAGATAATGGCCCAGATTGCTTCTTGACCTCTGAAAAATACATTAACATTTTAAAGGGTCTTCCCTTGAACATGCTGGAAGCAGTCAGATATTTCAGATGGAATGGCACAATTTTTCATCAGCCAGGAAATAATGCTCCTGGGTTTGCCTGAAGGTTTCTATCCTCTCAGCAGTCATGGTTTTGATGTGCTATTTAATTTTTGTCTCCTTCCCTAGAGTTCTCTCTTGCCACTCTTCACGAACCCACAACTATCATTCTTTTAATACTAAAAGTAAAACATAACCTCCTGCAAATGGCTTCTTTGAATTATATTGTACTGCTATGCATAGCAACACTCTCTGGACTTATTAAATTATACAAACACTTTGCCCTATTTGTACTAGTAACTAGTTTCATAGACAAACATTTTGATTTTGTAAGTAAAGGAATCGTGATGCAATTTTGATTTGCTCTGTACTATAAATCTGAACATCACATTCTCTGGTCACAAAAAGTTATAAGCATTTTAAGATTTTTCAGTGGTCCCACTAGGTATATTCAAAGAGCACTCCTTACTGTCCTCATAATCTTCCCTCAAGCTTTGCTTTGATAACCAGTATCAGCAAACAGTGTAGCGGTGTGATCAGTGCTATAAGTAAGAAAAGGGAAGTAAGATAAGACACCAAATCTAAAGAATTTTACAGTGAACTGATAGGGTACATGACAATATGCTGAAATAATAGTACATGCATATTATAGGATTGTGACTACAACAGGGCAGGCCTCCCAGGTGGCACAGTGGTAAAGAATCCACCTGCCAATGCAGGAGATGCAAGAGGCATGGGATCAATCCCTGGGTCAGAAAGATCCCCCAGAGTTGGAACTGGCAACCCACTCCAGTATTCTTGCTTGGAAAATTCGATGGACAGAGCAGCCAGACAGGCTACAGTCCATGGGGTCAAAAAGAGTCAGACACAGCCAAGTGATTGAGCATGCATGCACAACTACAACAGGTTTCATTGTGATAGGAAATTATCAGTTCAGTCGCTCAGTCATGTCCAACTCCGCGAACCCATGGACTGAAGCACGCCAGGCCTCCCTGTCCATCACTAACTCCTGGAATTTACTCAGGCTCATGTCCATTAAGTCAGTGATGCCATCCAACCACATCATCCTCCATCATCCCCTTCTCCCCTCTCCCTCAATATCTTTCCCAGCATCAAAGTCTTTTCAAATGAGTCAGTTCTTCACATCAGGTGGCCAAAGTATTGCCATTTCAGCTTCAGCATCAGTCCTTCCAATGAATATCCAGGATGATCTCCTTTAGGATGGATTGGTTGTATTTCCTTGCAGTTCAAGGGACTCTCAAAGGTCTTCTCCAACACCACAGTTCAAAAGCATCAATTTTTTGGTGCTCAGCTCTCTTTATGGTCCAACTCTCACATCCATGCATGACCACTGGAAAAACCATAGCTTTGACTATACGGACCTTTGTTGGCAAAGTTATGTCTCTGCTTTTTAATATGCTGTCTAGGTTGGTCATAGCTTTTCTTCCAAGGAGCAAGCATATTTTAATAGGAAATTATGAGCCAGAAGAATACAGAAAGAAGAAAGAAATATTGGATAAAAGAGAAGACAAAAAGCCTTGGAATAGAAATGAAAAAAGAAACCAAGGTAGTAGAGGAAAAAGTGTACAGAATTTTTGGTTAGGTGATAAGAGTTTACGTTCTAGTTCTCTAGGACAGACAATGATAATTCCAAAATATCAGACATCTCCCAAATCTCAGTGGTTTAAAACAGAAGACCTTCCCCTCGTTTCTCATTTCAAGATAATCACTAATTGCCAGGGAGTTCTAGTCATCCTAGTTGATTTAGACACTTGGCATGATTAAGCAGGCACTCCCTTGAACAGATGCTGTTTGACATGCTAGAAGAAAAAAAGATAATTCTGGGAGGTTTTACAATTGGGATCAAATGTTCAGCCTAGAGGCATTCCATGGTACTTCTTAACAACTTACTAGCCAGAACTAGACACATAGTCACTTTAATCACAAAGGGACTAACATGTGATCAGAATGCAGGGAGAATAGGAAATATGTGGCACACAGGCTAAATTAACACAAAAGTTCTCACTGTGAAGTGGTTATTAAAATATGCAGGCTTTATATTAAATCCTAATCCTGCTTCCCAACATTTTAAGTGTGTTGTATTAAACAACTACTAAACATTTGTGAAACCTAGTTTTCTCTTCTATCACACAGTAATAAAAGCACTTACAAGAATCTTCATAAAATTAAACCAATGTACAGAATAAAACTAACAGAGTACCTAGTATACAGTAAATATCCTGTGATACTAAGTTCTGTGTTACCTGCTCTGAATACATCAATTCTGGAGATGGCTCAAATTCAGGGAATTTCTCACAAATGCTCATAGTAACCAATAGCTACTGTGTGTGGCCTGTGTGCGTATATGCTCAATCATGTCTGATTCTGCGACCCCATGGACTGTGTAGCCCACCAGGTTCCTATGTCCATGTGATTTTTCTAGGCAAGAAAAATGGAATGGGTTACCATTTCCTGGATGAAGCACAAACTGGAATCAGGATTGCCAGAAGAAATATCAATAACCTCAGATATGTAGATGACACCACACTTATGGCAGAAAGTGAAGAAGAACTAAAGAGCCTCTTGATGAAAGTGAAAGAGGAGAGTGAAAAAGCTGGCTTAAAACTCAACATTCAGAAAACTAAGATCTTGGCATCCAGTCCCATCACTTCATGGCAAATAGATGGGGAAATGATGGAAACAGTGACAGACTTTATTTTTTTGAGCTCTAAAATCACTTCAGATGGTGACTGCAGCCATGAAGTTGAAAAGCACTTGCTCCTTGGAAGAAAAGTTATGACCAACCTAGACAGCATATTAAAAAGCAGAGGCATCACTTTGCCAACAAACTCCACCTAGTCAAAGTTATGGTTTTTCCAGTAGTCATGTATGGATGTGAGAGTTGTACTATAAAGAAAAGTGAGCGCTGAAGAATGGATGCTTTTGAACTGTGGAATTGGAGAAGATTCTTGAGAATCCCTTGGACTGCAAGGAGATACAACCAGTCCATCATAAAATATATTGGTCCTGAATATTCATTGGAAAGACTGATGCTGAAGCTGAAACTCCAATTCTTCAGCCACCTGACGTGAAGAACTGACACATTTGAAAACACCCTGATGCTGGGAAAGATTGAAGGAGAAGAAGGGGATGACGGAGGATGAGGTGGTTGGATGGCATCATCAACTCAACGCACATGAGTTTGAGTAAACTCCAGGAGTAGGTGATGGACAGGGAAGCCTGGTGTGCTGCAGTCCATGGGTTTGTAAAGAGTCAGCCACGACTGAATGACTGAAATGAACCATTTCCTACTTCAGAGATCTTTCCAACCCAGGGATCGAACCCTCCTCTCCTGTGTCTCCTGCTCATTGGCAGGTGAATTCTTTATTGCTGAGCCACCTTGGAGCCCCCTGTAGTAACTACTATGCTCAAAACCAAAATTCCTAGTGACAGACCAGCAGTTAGGGTGGTGACTATTGCTTCCGAGTGAGTCTTCACTGGGAGACTGACCTAAACTAAAGCTACAGCAACGTTTGTATGCTAAGTCACTTCAGTCTTATTCAACTTTATGCTATCCTATTAGGAGAAGACATTCATTTCAGTCTAGCCAAGAAAACATACGTGGAAATACTGTGATTGTGCTTATGGAAGGGGAGAAGGAACGACATGAAAGGACATTAGATGTTTCTCCTTGAAGTCAGTATCACTTTGCTTTACTAGCATTATCATCTTTATTCTTTCTGATCCTTCTTCCCCATCTGTGTTCTACATATGCTTTTATGGGCTTCTTACTAATCTCATTTTTTCTGTCTGATCCTCTATCTTTCCCTTGAGAAAGTTACTTTTCCTCTCAGGTTTTAATAATGTCATTTGGATAAGCTGGAAAAATATTCCCTGTATCCAAGGATTATTGTGGAATTAAATTGCAACAATTAATGTATATGAAAGTATGTAGCACAATATAGGTATATAATATTTACTTCAAAATAATAATAAAAGAAGAGTACTATTTGTATTTGCATTTTGTAATTGTGTTTTACAATTTTGTATTGCTAATGAATTCCATATCCTCAAGTTCAATAAATGCTTTTTGGGTAAGCACATTGGATGAAACACAGGATTAGCCCCCTTAGATACATATTATGGACTATACTTAAGATTTCTATAATTAACATGATGGATTTATGTTACTCATTTTTATCTTGAGACACAGAATATATATTTGCAAACACACATGTGTATACAGAGTTATAAATGATATAACTATGTACATATATGTTTATATCTATACTACACTACACTATGTATGGTCTTCCCTAGTTACTCAGAAAGTTAAGAATCTGCCTGCAATGCAGGAGACCCGGGTTGATCCAATGGTTGGGAAGATTCCCTGGAGAAGGGAATGGCAATGCATTCCAGTATTCTTTCCTGGAGAATTCCACGGACAGAGGAGCCTGGCGGGCTACATTCCGAGGGGTCACAAAGAATCAGACACGACTCAGTGACTAACATTTTCACTTTCACTTTCACTGCGTAATCTGACAAGTAAATCACACATTTCAGTTTTTGCTCCCAAAAGGAGATTCATTATACAATTGACACACAAATACTTGAGAAAATTCCGTTCTATACATACATTTGTTCAGACTCAAAGAACTGACACCTCTCTGGGGAATATGTGGAAAGTGGTTAATCAAAACTCAAAATCTAGTGTATTTATTATATATTTTAGTGTTTTGTAGTTAGCAACTAATATTTATGCTAGTGAGACCTATCCAAGTAGAAAATCTCCTTATGCATTCCCTAAGTCTTACAGATTTATAGATGTTTATAGTCTTTTTTTATTTAAATAAAATTATGCAAGTTAAAAATAACAAATGTGAGGAAATAAATTTATACAATGCTATTAATGTATTTTTAAAAAATTTATTAAGTATAGCTCAGTTGATTTTACTCTAACAAAAATGATAGAAAAGGAAGTTATTTTTATTATATTATTAATTATAATATGATATAATTATACACATATATATCATCTTGATTTAAGCCTTATTCTAATCAGTGATGGAATCATTCATTATAAATATACTTGTTTCTTTTTCCTGTTCTAGGTGCTGTGCTATAGCAAGATGAATAGTGTGTGTGTTTAGTCACTATGTTGTGACCGATTATTTTGGGACCCCATGGACTGTAGCCTGCCAGGCTGCTCTGTCCATGAGATACTGAAGTTGGTTGCCATTTCCTTCTCCAGGGGATCTACCAGACCCAGGGATCAAACTCATATCTACAATGCAGGAGGATTGTTTACCGCTGAGTCGCCAGGGAAGCCAATGATGAACAGTAGCATACATCATAATGGAAATAAACATCCAGCAAACTAATAAATAAGTGAAATACATATTTTGACAAGTAATGGTATTCTAGAGTGAACATTAACAGAGGGATCAAGGGAATGTCTATGTTTGTTCCATTTTCAGTTGTGGTTCGGGAAAACTTCTCAATAAAGTAGCATGTGAGCTTAACTGGAGTGGAAAAAAGTGAGAGAAAGACAATCAGGTATTCTTTGGATTCAAATAGTGACTAATTCAAAAATAAATAAATGCTATAATGAGATTAGTCTTCAAGGTCTTGAAAAAGGAAAAATACATCCCAGTGGCTGGATTGGGGTTGATGAGTGGAAAGTATCTGCCGGGGTTTTGCAGGAACTTACACACCTCAAGGAGCTTCTTAATTCCTGTCAGATACACACTTTCACACACACACAGAGTCACAGAATTATTTTTATAGCTTAATGTCACCTCTGTCTCAAGTCATTTGAAAGTTAGGTATTGTCATAAGATTCTCTGCTCCTAAATACCAGCAGTCATGTACTATTTCTAACTATGTAGAGGTAAGGATTCACAGAGAAGGAAAAGATTGGGAGGTGACTTTGATCATTTTGGGTGAGTATTAGTGTTTCTAAAACTGGTTTAACTCATTGTGTTTCAACTTTTTAAAGGTTTCTTAAACTACACAGCAATGCATGGTAAGTGATTTATCTGCAATGTCCAAATTTAATTCAAAATTATTTATAAATAATACATAACAATCTATGATGTTACATTTAACAGAGGAGCAATCAAAACTTTTAGTCCAGCATTCTACCTGCTATTTTTCTGCCATCGATTCAATTACATAGTATCTACTATATTCATGGCACTAGGAATAAAAAGATTAGAACGGCACAGTTTTAGACCTCAAGACACATAACATAGGGCAGTCACACAGCATGGAATAAATATTCACTGGGTCTGTAATAGTATGAGTCAGTATGTTGAATTAATAATGTGTTTTCAGAGCATTCATAAAGGAGTTATTATATCTAAGTTTGGAGCTGGGACGAAAATTGTTAGTCCATGAAGTAGGGGAAATGAATGATAATAGAAAGATAGTGGGATAAGGCCAATTCTCCAATTGCATTTATCTAGAATGAACATTTTAATAGCTTATTTACTTTTACATGCAATTAAACTTCTATAATAATTTTTTACTTTGAAGTATAGTTTACATTGTACTTATTTTCTCTTTTATACCTATCATATCTATTCTGCATGCTATACCTTAGCTTATTGAAATATTTAATAAATGTATGTGTTCAAAAAATTCCTTAACTTTCTAAGAATTTTGTTATTTATCATCTATAGGATGAAAATAGATACACTTTCATAAGTTTGGTTTGAAGATTAAATAAAACAGTAAATTTAACAGCTTAGCTTAATGTCTGGCACATAAAAATCCCAGAAAAAGTTAGCGATTTTGTCAAAATACTATACTATTATAAAAGAATTTCAGCAAAAATATATGCAGTATAAATGCTACTATCACATTATAGTGACTGTAAAGGAGAAAATCAATATAGTTATGTTTGTTTATTTCAAGTGATTTTTAAAGACAAATAGCATAAGAAATCTTAAAATGTATATGTTCTTTTCAAATTCAGCATTTTTGTCTTTTTTCCACTCTCTAGGAAAACAAAAATGTATTATAAACTTTTATTTGATTGAATAAAATATTGTTTAAGTATTTTACTTTCAGTATCATGATGTGTTACTAAAAGCACTAGCTTAATTTATTCTAAGTATATAATCTATGGAATTTATAAAATCCTAATGTCAATTTATTTAATTCTTGAAAATATTTAACATCAATAAATGATTTCCTATTAGACAACCTGAAATTATTATGATTTTTGTGAAATTAAAATGTCTAATGATTTTTAAAAGAACAAAAACTTTGCCAAACTATATATCCCTAGATGGTATAGGCATCCTTTTTTGTTTATCTTAATGGCAAATTCAAGAATATAACACTTTTGGTTTAGTTTGAAGTTATAAACTTAAAATTAATATGGAAATAATAGAAGTTATCTGGGTGATTAGGTCTTGACATACTTTTATAAGTCCTATCCTGTTTCCTCATGTGAAATTTTAATGACATTTTTTTAAATAGTCCATCTATATACTTTGTCAAAAGTAATCCCCCAAATTGTTTCTAAAGGCTTTTTAAAATAAATATAAATTATACTCTTCAAGTATATTCTGCAATAAGTTCTCCTAAGTGAATAGTAAACCAGAGAACCAGCAGTTTAGTTCATTATGAGCAAGCCCAGAATGGTAAGGTACCTTGTGTCGCAATCTTATTAGAGGTTGGTAGGATTTAAGGCCATATCCTGCTTCTTTGGTTGGCCTTCCTTCAGACTCCAGAAAAATGAATCCAATAATCAAAACAGCTGACCAGCACTTAAACATCCTTATTGCTTTTCACCTGTGAAAATTAACATTGCAAATAATCAGAAAACACATTCCAAATTGAAGAAATATATACAAAATATTCAGTAACAAATAGAATTCTCCATAGAATTAATCAAAACTCAGCAGCAGTTGCCAACTGAATCCATAATAGGTAAGCATCTTCAAATAAAGATTATAATCTTCTTGATATAAGAAATACTATTTTTTTTCACACATACAGCTTTATGTAACATTGAATAGGGGCCAATAAAAATATTGAGGTAAAATAAACACAAGATGAAAGAAATTTTTTTCAAAAGAGAGAAAACATTAAACCATGATTAATTTTCTAATTATCCATACAGGACACATGTATAAATCTCAAAGTCCTCTTTGAGTATATCTGATGAAAAATGCTAAATAAAACTATAACTATTATAATTTACTGGTAAATATCAGTGAAATGTTGATGAGATAGTCTTCTATGGCAGCAATTCCCAACCTTTTTGGCACCAGGGACCGGTTTCCTGGAATAGAATTTCCATGAGGGTGCAGCGGGGTGGTTCAGGCAATAATGCAAGCAATGGGGAGCAATGGGGAGCAGCAGATGAAGCTTTGCTTGCTCACCAACTGCTTACCTCCTGATTTGTGGCCCAGTTCCTAAGAAGCTGTGCACTGGTGCCAGTCTAAGGCCTAAGGATTGAGGATCCCTGTACTATGATAAATTCTTAATAAACTGAGGTTACTACAGAAATTATGCCATTGGGTTATACTGACTTATGAGTATATTTTTTCAGTAGCACCCAAAAGGACATTTCCTTTTTTTAAAAGCTGCTTTTTTTAAGTGCTGCTTTTTTTAAGTGCTTTAAGCTAAAAGTCATATGATTCTTTCCACAACTGCGTTTTTGAATATACCAGAGAAATTGTAAAAATGCATGAATCTAATACCATATAAATTCCCTAAAACCTCTTCCAAACAAACAAATCTACATGTTGAACTCCACTATATTCCTCTTTACCACTTTGAGAACACTTCTTAGTCCGTATTGTGACCGTAGTGAAGTGAAGTTGCTCAGTCGTGTCTGACTCTTTGCGACCGCATGGACTGTAGCCCGCCAGTTTCCTCTGTCCATGGGATTCTCCAGTCAAGAATACTGGAATGGGTTGCCATTTCCTTCTCCAGGGGATCTTCCCGGCCCAGGAATTGAACCTGGGTCTCCTGCATTGCAGGCAGATTCTTTACCGACTGAGCTACACTCCCAACTCAATTTGAGGAGCTTTTTCTCCTCCTGTCTAATCCAATCTGACCATCTGAGTTCTTGAGAAACTTAGTCAATTTATTAATTCTGTTATTAAGTGTATTCAAACTCTGTCTCTCAATGATTTTCTTCCATCTTTCAATGTGCTCAAATCATGAATTTTTAAGGTAATTTCTCTCCTCTACTCTCTGAATTTTTAGAAAGAACTATGTATCTCAATCTATCCATTTTCTGACCAATCATGATTCTGTTTTCATCACTCTATCAACGTACCATTTCTTTCTCTTTTTTTGCAAGAAATGGTCACCTTGATGTCTACAATATCCGTCTCTTCTATTTCTGTAGAATTTGTAAAAACACCTTCTCAGTCCTTTTACAAGTTCATCTTACACCTTTATCTTGCCATTAAACATTATTTAATCCCATTAGCCATGTATCCTACCCCATTCACTCAGCCAAACATTCAAATAGTCTATGGTTGTATTAATATGCAATGCTTCTCATTCAGTCTTCAGGTTTTTATGATTAACCTCCTTCACAGCTTCTGCTTACATGTTTCAAAAATAACTTCTCATTGTATACATATGCTAACATAAAGTCATGCTTTTAGAGACTTTTTCATTCATCCTTTTACTCAAGTCAAAAACAAAAGAGACATTTTTGATATCTTTGTCTCCCTTATTCTTCATATTAAACTCATCCTTAAGTTCCATTAGCTTCATGTATACCTCTCAAACATCAGTTTCTTTTCAAATCTATTGTAACAACCCTGACACAACCACTTTCCCCTTCAAATGCCCCAACCCTGTCCTTCCTTACCTTTCACACTAATGCACTTTCAATCTCTTCTCCACACAACAAGCTGAACAATCATGGTCAATCCAAACATCATGGTGTTGGTGCATTTGCTAGTAACTTTCAGATATACACTATTCATTTATTCTTGAGATTAAAAGTAAATCACTGGTTCTTACAAGTTTCCACAGCATCTTGGCTCTGCGTGTCTTTCTCTTCTCTAAATAATTGTCCCCCAGCCAGACTAATTTTGTGCAGTTGTTCGAATTTTGAACATTCCTACTATAAGGATTTTGTACACTATTTCCTCCAAATGAAATGCATTTTTCTCATTTATCACCCAAAGATCATCTCATGTCAAAAATATCCCTTGGAATCTTTCTCCACAATGCCAAAACTGAGTTACATTTCTCGTTTACTCTGTTCATAGATCAGTTTTTCTTTGTTTCAGAGCTTCTCTTTGTAATTATACATAATTAATTTGATTACTTCAAAACGTTGGTTTTCCTCACTAGAATATGTATCTGTCTCCTTTAAACATCATGACTGCTGGAATTTGTTGTTTTGCTTTTTCTCCAGCATTACGTTGTCTGGGCCTTCCAAGTTGTCTGTTACCAGCTGGACATGCAATGAATGAATGCATAAATGAACGTCATCTTGCATGTGAGGGAAACAAGAAAGAGCATGTTTTCCAGCATTCTGACAATTCTGAATGCAATTCCTATTTCCACTACTTCTAGGAAACATCTGAAAGCTAACCTGGGGAACTAAATATTTTCATTTGCAATCCATCATTTTGCTGTCATTTTGATGTATAGTCTAATCCTTCTCCCAGAGGTAAATATTTGTTTATAAGACAACAGGACAGAATATTTTAAATTCAAGACAGAGATTGAGAATAAAGCAAACAGTTTGGGAAAAGGGTGAAAGAGTATTTTTCCTGAGCTCTGAATACTATGTTATTTCTGTTGTGAACCAGGAGAGGGAGGAAAGGGGCAACAATCCTGTACCAGTAGATGCTGTGTGAAGGTGAGGTCATACATTTCCTAAAAGTGCTCACGTAAGGGTTTGTCATTCTCTGCCCTTTTCCTCCTAACCCGAACCTTCCTCTCTTTCTCTACTTTTTGTGCACACACACACACACAGAAAATAGTTCATCTACTCTAAAATAACCAATGAACAATTAATTAATTTTAATGGGTGAATAAATATCTCATCAATCTTGGGTGAGTAAGCTTATACACATTGATAATTAGATCAACAATCTGCTAAGCATATTTTCAGCCAACAGGCAACAGGATAGAAATATCTACTTTAAGAAATTTCACTAAAACTTGAGAAAAATGTCAGCATGTAAATCTTCAGTATAGTACATGCAACCTATTTATACTATTTAAATACTTCCTTGATACCCTTAACCATGATTACTTTTTCCATTGCAAGTCTTATGATTTTCAAGTCTAAAATTTCTTAAAAATAATGTTATACAAAAATAAAAATGCTTTATTTCAGCAAAAGCTATCATACAACTGCAGTGATTTACTTGGTATTACAGACAGAATAGGTTTCCCAGGTGGCTCAGTGGTAAAGAATCCTCCTGCCAATGCAGGAGATACAGGAGATGTGGGTTCGATCCCTGGATCAGGAAGGTCCCCTGGAAGATGAAATGGCAACCCACTCCAGTATTCTTGCCATGGGGTTGCAAAGAGTCAGACATGACTGAGCAACTGAGCACTCATGCACAGATAGAGTAAAACAGAACTGGTATTAAAATTCAGATAACTTTTTGGGGGAATAACTGATTTCTATTCCAGATAGGTATTTGAGCTCAGCAGCTAAATGTTAAACAAAGGACAAAAACTAGTTTCTGGGCATATCTTCTGTGAATGACACCACATGATATTCTCCTCCATTGAAATATCACTAAAAAAAAAATACCTGAATTCAATTGTATAGTTATCAAATGGCAACCTAAACATAAAGATGGCTCTTCTCATTGGATGCTCAGAAAATAATTATCAGCTTCTTACCTCTCTTCGCCTACAGGATCCAAAGATGTCATTATTATATTTTCAAAAGTTCACTTGTCTACAGAAGGTGTTCTTGAAATCGTAAATCAGGAATAATTGATCCCATGATATACTGACTCATGATCTCACTTTCTCAGTATCCTAACCTCTGACAATCTGTTAGGTTTTCATAATTAATTGGCAGTTTGTTGACAGCTCAGTAAGAGCACTGAAAAGCATGTGTTGAAAACAAACCAGCTGGAGCAGATGGTGTGATAATGATCTTATGACTTTTCCTTGTAACCTCAACATTGATATGGAAGTATCAGAAACATTCTCACTATTAAGTTAGAGAAAATGCATGTGTACCAAAAAGCTATCTGCATAATACCATAGCTAACAAAGTTGTACTTGAACAAGACAAGCGGGATGGACAGAGGTTTCTTTCTCTTCTTCAACAAATAATATTTTTCTTCGAATAAAACTTCTATTTTTTCCCCCACCACATGGCAAAACAGGCCATGCCGGTTATGGCAGTAGGATTTAAAGAATAGGATTTACATTATTAAGTAGATTTAAACTGAGGGATTCTGATTTGTTTACACATTATAATCTAATGTCTAATCATTTGGAAGATAAAAGTGATAAAGTATTGCCTTAGGAACAAAATGCAGCATTTGAGATAGAGAAGACAACTTTGCTAGCATGCCTATGAATGAAAAGAATGTCAGGGTGAAGCAAATCCCCATGATTAGCAAATGTTTTAGAGCAGTCAAGTATCCTGAGTTTTACCTGGAATACCCTCACTGCATCTCATTCCATCTTAGAAAGCTACAATAGGTTTTTCAAGAGATAGCTCCAGTCACCTTCTTTATGAAAACATCCCTGCCAGTCACACATAAATTTGACTGCTCTCTGCTGCAATCTTTAAGTGTATGCCTTACATGACTTTTTACTGTGGTTATTGATTTAAGAAAGGCGATCATCCTTGTTATTTACAGCATCGGACTTTACTTTCACCACCAGTCACATCCACAACTGAGCATTATTTATGCTTTGGTCCAGCCTCTTCATTCTTTCTGGAGGTATTTTTCTGCTCTTCCCCAGTATCATATTGGACATGTACCCACCTGGGGTGGGCAGGGAGGGTAATCTTCCAGGATCATATCTTTTTGCCTTTACATAAGATATGACCCTGGAAGATCATATCATGGGGTTCTCAAGGCAAGAATACTGAAGTGGTTTGCCATTCCCTTCTCAAGTGAACCACGTTTTGTTGTCAGAACTCTTCAGTATGACCTGTCTTTCTTGGCTGGCCCTACATCGCATGGCTCATAACATCACTGAGTTACACAAGGCTGTGATCCATGTGATCATTTTGGTTAGCTTTCTGTGACTGTAGTTTTCATTCTGGAGGCTGTGGGACTATAATTCTTGTTTCTTCTGTCTGCCTTCTGATGGATGAAAATAAGAGGCTTACACAAGCTTTTTGATGGAAGGGACTGACAATAGGGAAAATGGTTTTTCTCTGGTGCACAGGGACATGTTCAGCAAATACTTAATCCACCATTTATGTTAATGGGTAGGGTTATGCTCCCTCCCTTTTAGTTTTTTGGCCTGAGACAGCCCAGTTCTGGAGTCTACAGGTTCTATGGTAGGGCTAAAGGTGAACTACAAAAAGACATATGCCAACATGCACCTCCCCAGACTGCTGCTGTCAGTGCTCCTGCCCCTGTAGCATGTCACTGTTGACCCACCTTTCCACAAGAGATCTTCAAGCACTCAGAGGTAAGTTTGGCTCAGTCTCTTATGGGCTCACTGCTCCCTTTCCCTGGATCCCAGTGTGTGCAAGATTTTGTTTGTGCCTTCCAAGAGTCTCTGTTTCCCTCAGCTCTGGAATTACAAGTTGGATTTACAAAATGCAGAAGAGTCTGAGATAAAATTGCTGACATCCATTTGAATCAAGATTGCTGGGAGAAATATCAATAACCTCAGATATGCAGATAACACCACCCTTACGGCAGAAAGTGAAGAAGAACTAAAGAGCCTCTTGATGAAAGTGAAAGAGAAGAGGGGAAAATATGGCTTAAAACTCAACATTCAGAAAACTACGATCATGGCATCGGTTCTATCACTTCATGTCATATAGATGGGGAAATTATGAAAACAGTGAGAAACTTTATTTGGGGGGGCTCCAAAATCATTGCAGGTGGTAACTGAAGCAAAGAAATTAAAAGACGCTTGCTCACTGGAAGAAAAGCTATGACCAACCTAGACAGCATATTAAAAACCAGAGACATCATTTTGCCAACAAAAGTCCATCTAGCCAAAGCTATGGTTTTTCCAGTATGGATATGAGAGTAGGACTATAGAGAAAGCCGAGCACTTAAAAACTGATGCTTTTGAACTGTGGAGTTGGAGAAGACTCCTGAGAGCCCCTTGGACTGCAAGGAGATCCAATCAGTCCATCCTAAAGGAAATCAGTCCTGATACTCATTGGAAGGACTGTTGATGAAGCTGAAACTTCAATACTTTGGCCACCTGATTTGAAGAACTGACTTATTGGAAAAGACCCTGATGTTGGGAAAGATTAAAGGCAGGAGAAGAAGGGGACGACAGAGGATGAGATGGTTGGAAGGCATCACTGACAACGGACACGCGTTTGAGCAAACTATGGGTGATAGTGAAGGATGGGGAAGCCTGGTGTGCTGCAGTCATTGGGGTCACAAAGGGTTGGACACAACTGAGCGACTGTACAACAACAATAAACATCCTTGTACAGATATAGAAGGAAGTAGATTGAACTGATTGTGTCACAATTTAACATGTTTCTTAACTTCCCCAGACCTGTCTTTATTCAGTGTCGGGGAGGTG
This sequence comes from Cervus elaphus, assembly GCF_910594005.1. Taxonomy (NCBI): domain Eukaryota; kingdom Metazoa; phylum Chordata; class Mammalia; order Artiodactyla; family Cervidae; genus Cervus; species Cervus elaphus. Next base: position 35,293,332 of record NC_057819.1, read on the forward strand.
AACACTACCTGGACACAAGTGTCTGTGCATTTTGACATTTTATAATTCAGTGAGATGGAGAAGACAGCTTCTAGACTACCTTGTAGTCCCGGAAAACCTGAGCAAAGCCAGTTGCCTAACTTGTACTCCATATGTAAGGAGAAATTTATGAGCATATAAAATCTAGCACCTGTACCAAACTATTCCTACTGACTTGATTTATTAATCAGGAGAGGATACAGGGAAGAATAGGTTTGAGAGGGAAAAAATATGATTTATTTTCTTGAGGTGCCTTTTGCAGTCTTATTAGAGATATTAAATAGATATTTGGATATTAAATCTGGAACTCAGCAAAGAGGTAGAGGCTAGAGATACCTGTTTGGGATTGTGAACATTTGTGTGTCTTCTGCCTTAGGTATGAGATGAGATGAGATTAGAGAGGACAAAAAATCAAAGACTAAGTCTTCAGGCAGATTTAGTTGAAATAGAGGGTTAAATGCTGTGATGAGGTGGAAAAATTGAAAAGAGTGAAATGGCAATTTTAGAAAAATGATAGATAGCAATTTCCACTGGAATGGAATGACTAGAACTCACAGCCCTTATTATCTGACAGTCTGTAGTTTCACTGGTTTGCTTGTGTGTTCTCTGTATACAACCAGATTGTCAGCTACATAAGTACAGGGTTTCAATAATCATTTACGTAAATCAGAGCAGTACATAGCATACATCACAAACTCAACAAATTATTTAAATGTCTACTAACAATTAATTTGAAATAGTGGATATACATAAATGAGTCTTAATATTCTTCATGTGGTCAACACTAGTTACTAAAATAAATTATGAAATCTAGATTGAGTTGCATTTAGCATAAAAAAAAATATTTCTATTTCCCCTTTATTAAAACCTTTGAATTTAGCTTTCAATGGGAAGTTCCTCTGAAAAAGCCTCACTTCTCAATAACAATCTTTTCATTTTATGGCTCAATTGGAATTGGAAACACCAACCAGATTCTCTTACACCTCATATATACATCTCTCAGGCTTGTCTGTTGCAGCAACTGTTTTCATTTCTTGATCCTCTTTACCATGATACCCACAACTATGAATTCTGAAGTTGAGTTTCAATTTGATATTTCTCTTAGGAGGAAATGTTATCCAAAGAATTCATTTTTATATGGACATTGGACTCTCCCCACCCATCCATGAATTCTTCTATCAGAACAATGATCCCAATTGATGTACAATGTTCTAACTCATTCTAATAAGCATCATTTGAACACAAGCAAAACCAACTAGAAAATAGCTAAGAATTAAATAAACACAGAGGAGAGCAGCAAAGGAAAATCAGATTATGTATATCCAGCTAGACACATTGGGATGGTACCTATTATGTATTTACAACTATCCAAAAATATATTCTGATAGTTATCATTGCTTATATTGAATGAATATATAAATAGAAAGAAATTTCTCAAGTTAGTGTTTAAGAATGACTCATCAAATTTGACCATCAGTTCTACTGTATAAATCATTAATGCATATATGTGGAATCTAGAAAAATGGTACAGGTGAACCTAATTGCAGAGATGAAATAGATACACAGAGGTAGAGAGCAAAATTATGGATACCAAGGGGGAAGGGAGTGGGGTGAATTGAGAGATTAGGACTGACATATACACGCCACCATGTATAAAACAGATAACCAATGAGAACCTACTGCAGATTACAAGGAACTCTACTCAGAGCTCTGTGATGACAAAGGCGGGGTATATACACACATGTGGCTGGTTCATTTTGCTGTGCAACAGAAAATAGCACAACATTGTAATGCAACTGAATTCCAGTTAAAACAAAGACAGACATAATATTGCAGATATAACAAGATAACATCTACAAGAAGTAACCATAGAGGGAAAAAAATGACTATTCATACTGCATATGAATAATTGTGGAGAGAGGTCATGTTAAGAGAGATCTTCCACTTCCATTTGCTTTGGATCAATGTAAATGAAGACTTAAGCAAATGCAGCTACAATTTGAAAGTAGTAAATATGTGACTTATGTGTCCAGACTACATGGGTAAGTGTAATTCAAATTTATATGGAAATACTAGCAAACATGGAACTTTCTGTATTCTTAATCCTTAATCATATTGTGAAAGTGTCTAAAAATTTTAAATTCAATGCTTTATGCTGAAAGATTCTAACAAGTGCAATACATTTTTCTAAACATCTGGGATAAGAATATAATTACATGTTAAATAATGAGAATTATGATCATTAATTTCACTCTTTCAAAGAAGGTAGAATTTGTATTGTAATGACATCTGAGTCATTAATTCAGATGAAGAAAAATGTCCAGATTCTAATCAATTATACCTTTCAAAAGTTTTTGTAGTTTGCAGCCAAAAGAAGCTAAATATAGATAAAATATATTCTTTGCCATTTTAAAACCGCAGTGTAAAATGTATAATAATTTAAGCTTGCACTAGGAGAAAGTATTCACACTAAATTCCATTGAATTAAAAACTGTCTATTACTCATCTTCAAGGAAATGAAAGTCCCACATTATGAAAAGCGCGCTAGGTCATAAATATTGTTTTTCAAAACCATCTTTGCTTTACACAGTTATTTATACTGCAGCTATATTAACTATCCTAGTGCATTAAACAATGTTTTAAACAAAATATTCAAGTACAACATATTACAGATAACAAAAATGAAAAACTTATTAGAAACCTAGTGTAAACTTTTTATTTGTGAGGAACAGAGACCCAGTGAGAATAAGGTTTGCCTATGAGGAAAGAAGTGGACTTGGAATACAGCTGATTCCAAGTACACAGGTATGTTTTTTTATACTACAACACACCTGATTAGAATCCATTCATTATGGAAGGAAGGACACAAATGAGAATTTGTTTAGAAATTGCATTTCTGTGAGCCCCAGCATTCTGGTATTTGCTATTGGCTAGACCTTCTAAAAGTCAACTTACAAGACATGAGTCGCCATCTCTACAGAATCCAGTTGCTTAAGCAGAATTTTAGGAAAACTTTTTGGTTGTACATTTGTTCTATACAATGATCTTCATTGGGAAGATGGTTATATGCAGTTACAGTTAAAATATATAGAGATATGTTTACAATTGTCCTCATAGAAACTGAAATTACACAGCAGATTTATATATATATATATATATAATATATATATATATATTTGCTAATCAGGAACTTATTCCTAAAAAGCAGAATTTATTGCACTAACTAGAGCCCTTACCCTCGCAGCTAACAAGAGAGCAAATATATACACTGACTCTAAATATGCATTCCACATCATACATTCACATGCTGCCATGTGGAAGGAATGAGGGCTCCTATCTACTAAAGGCTATCCCATGACTAACGTCCTGCTTATACTCCAACTTTTAAAAGCAGCTAACATGCCAACTAAAGTAGGCATCATACATTGCCTAGGTCACCAGGTGGCCTCAGATATAGGCTTCCCAGGTGTCGCTAATAGTAAAGAACCTGCCTGCCAATGCAGGTTAGATTTAAGAGACACAGGTTCGATCCCCAGGTCGGGAAGATCCCCTGGAGATCCCCTGAAGGAGGGCACAGCAACCCACTCCAGTATTCTTGCCTGGAGAATCCCATGGACAGAGGAGCCTAGTGCGCTGCAGTCCATGGGGTTTCACAGAGTCGGACACAAGTGATTTAGCACACATGCATACATACACACACACACACACACACACATATATATGTGCATATGTGTGTATAAACTATAAATATATATAACACATATATATAGTTATATAACCATGTAGATGTTTACATTATACATAGATGGTATGTATAATACAGGACACATATATTTTTAAAGAATGAACTTTGAGTCTAGCTGACTTAACCCAGGAAATGTTTCAAATTGTACAACCTTACAATAGGCTGGACTTTCAATTGTCTGCACCAGCGCCTCAAATTTAGGCTGAAATAAACAATACAACCTTCAGTGACACATTTTCAATCTCCCAAAAAAAGTCTTCGGACTTTATAATACATTAATGATTCAATAGTCAAAAGGTGTATCACGTGTAGCCTGAAGCTAAATTTATTCACTATGTCTATTCTTATAATGACCTCAGTAGACAATACTTTAAAAAAATCTTTATTCGCTTCTTTTGTTCAGTTATTAAATCATGTGGTGTCAGATTATTCTTCACGATGCTCATAATATCCTGAATTATATATGTTAGTATGTGCATATCATAGACCATCAGTTCAACTTGCTGAGAGCTATGGTCCATTAAGTGGAAAAATATGACGGGTCACAGTCCTGTCCTAATACAGCCAAGGCAATGTGACTCAACTCATCTGTTGCTCTTAGCTTTTCTCTACTCTATCTCATCTGCCTTTTGTATGACTAGTTCCAAATAAGAAGCCAATGCAATATCATTGCAAATGATATTTATGTAAGCAAAAAATTAACTGCATACAAAATATCTCTATTTTGTATACAGTTTATTACACATGCTAAATTTCTAAGATTTAGTATTTTCCCAGAAGTCTGACATCAAACAGGCATTTTTTTCTTCTCGTGGGTAATAAACTGAGGATATTTATTTCTACAAACCTTATAAATGTCCTTTCAATGCCGAGCAGTAGCATGCTATGTAGTGGAAATAACAGGAGGCTAAAAGTCAAAAAGTTGAGCACCGAAGAATTGATGCTTTTGAACTGCCGTGTTGGAGAAAACTCTTGAGAGTCCCTTGGACTGCAAAGAGATCCAATCAGTCCATCCTAAAGGAAATCAGTCCTGAGTATTCACTGGAAGGACTGATGCTGAAGCTGAAACTCCAATACTTTGGCAGCTGATTTGAAGAACTGACTCATTGGAAAAGATCCCCATGCTGGGAAAGATTGAAGGTGGGAGGAGAAGGGGATGACAGAGGATGAGATGGTTGGATGGCATCACCGACCCAATGGACATGAGTTTGGGTAGGCTCCAGGAGCTGGTGATGGGCAGGGAAGCCTGGTGTGCTGTAGTACATGAGGTTGCAAAGAGTCAGACATGACTGAGCAACTGAACTGAACTGAAAAGTCAAAAGAGCTGGACTCTACTTTCGGCTGTGTTTATAAACTATTTTCTTAACACTTCTTTACAGTTCTCAACCAAAGGTGTTTCCCCACTAGTCCACTGAAACTGCCTCCAGAAGTGAGCTCTTTATTGACCCTTCCACTTTCATCACACAATATTGACATGATTTCATTTCACCTTTCTAACCTTGATTTTGTAGTCTCTTTCCCTATCTCTTTTTCTTCATTCACCTGATCTCTTAAAGCTGATAGGCCAGCTTTATGTGAAGTTCCAAAATGAAAAAAATAATCAGAATAATAAAGTTCATTTTTCCTTTGACTTTTTATTTTATATTGGAGTATGGCTGATTACAAATGCTGTGATAATTTCAAGTGGAGAGCAAAGGAATTCAGTCATACATACACATGTATCCATCCTCCTGCTCCCCTCCCATTCAGATTGCCACACATTTAGCAGATTGTGCTATACAATAAGTCCATGTTGATTATCTATTTTAAGTATAGCAATGTGAACCTGTCCATTATTTTAAATAATATATTTAGAATATTAAGGAACAGCATCTATATGTCATAGACATATACACTGAAAGTTATCAAAAAATATACTTTCATTCTTTCCAAACTAAGTACCAATTGGATGGGAGCAAGCAAATTAAAACAAATCAAACACAATGATCTTGGTTTTTCTCTTTTTTCCTCCTAAATACAATGGATAAAACCTTGAACTTTGCAAAATATTACCTAAAGATTAGCAATTGCATATATGTTTGGTGTGAAAGACCTATTCTCTTTATTTGTATATCAGCTGAAATAAGTTTGACTAATATAATATGTAAAAATGTTTTTAAGTTTTTAAAATAATAATATATTATATGACCTTGAAAATATGTCCTGGTTCAAGAGAAGAGAACATCATTATAAGCTCTGTCTTCTGAATTCATTGCCTTCTACTTTGATGAACACTTAAAATGTAAATTAAGGAAGAATACAGCTCTTAGGATTGACTGTGCCTAAAATCCCAAAGGTACTATGTTACAGATTTTATTTGCTATTAAAAAAAAAATCATTGCAATTTTGTCAATGTCAGACATTTTAAATTCAAACTATTTCATACCAAACTTTCTAGAAGCCTATATTCTTTAAATCTGGGACTATATTTAGTGTATAAGGGGAAAAAAAAAGCTGTCACAGGTTAGCAATGAAGTGCTGCATAGGGCACAACTTAATTTCCTCTGTATTTAAAGCTGAAATACTATGGGGAAAACTCATTCATTCAGGTCAGCTGAATCTCAGAGGTGTTCTAGTTCATATGCAGAAAACTGTGGGGAGAGTCCAAGGATGGAGCCCAGAGTCAGTAGTAAAAGTCACTGGGAGACATTTACCAGGATGACCTCATGCCTCCCCAAAAGGAAAGACTTGAATTACTTCTAGATCCAGCGGGAGGCTTTTCACAATTACTCAAGTCAAAACATCTGTGTTTTCACGGGAGATATGAAAAACAGAGTAAACCTGGCATACAGACCAACTTCAGTTTAGTCAGTTGAGGATGAGCACAGTCCTAGTGATCTGAATCAAAGTAGACACGGGGAGTGGAAACTTTCCAAGAAACTCCTTACAGGAGTTAACAGGAACTGTAGTAGCTAGTTATGTGGACAATGGTAACCAGTTATCAAAACAAAAGTTATTAGCAAAATTGCAGCAAAAAAAGTCATGCTGGTAAGCTGGTTTTCAGCAAGTTACACAAGAGAGCTTGCATTTTATTTTATATCAGTATTTTTCAAAATTCAAAAATAAACTATCGATAAAAGCTTGGATGTTTTACATCTGCATGCATTAATTTTTAATATTACTTTCATTATGGTTTATCACAGAACACTGACAATGATCCCCTATGCTATGCAGTAGGATCTTGCTACTTATTCATCCTATATGTGATAGTTTGCAACTGCTAATCTCAAAGTTCCAATCCATCCTTCCAATAACCCCTGCCCCTTGGCAACCACAAGTCTGTTCTCTATGTCTTCAAGTGGTTTGAATTTTTTAAAAACACATTTTATCAGAGTAGGAAAGAAAGAAAACTGGAAAATGATGAAAAAGAAAGTCAGTTATAATTTAAAAATAAAAAGTACTCTTTGGATATTTAGTCCAGGCACAAGTACACTATATGCTTTTGCATTTTTGATAGTGATCAACACAAAATATGCTAATTTCAGTAGAACAGATATGTGAGTCCAGCCAACATATTCACAGTGATTTACTAGCATATACAATCGAAAAGCAAATGCTCGTTCATAGAGGAAAATAAAGGCAAGACACAGGTACTGGTAAGTTTTCTGAGACTCTCACATCTGTGGTCTTTGGGAATGAGTCATTCTAATTAGATTGAGAAACAAATACTATATATATGAAATTGAACTACATGGAATTGGAGCTAACTTGCAACTCCATCAAGACACTGCCTTAGTCTGAAGTCAGCTAACAAAAATTTAGTAGCATCATCCAACCCACAGATGGCCTGCTTCAGGACCCTTGTAATTCTGCAAAATCTGCAGTTACCCTGACAACCAATCTTTCTCTCTTTTTTTTTCAAGGGATTTCATTTCTCCAATTTCTCTTCTTCTCTAACGCATATAAAACTTGCAACAAAACTGGTTGGACTCAAGATCTAGTAAAATGTATCTCCCTTCCTCTATTCTCCTGGAATTAGAACCAGAAATGACCATAATGATTCCTTGCAGCTGGCTGCTGACAGAAAGGCCTCTCAAGTTTTTAAGTAAGGGAATCTACTGCAAAATGGATCCTTGAACACTCAGAGAGCCAAGAAAATACAGAGTGAAAGCTGGAATATCTATCCAAACTTCCCTCATGCTCACTTGAATGCTTCTTTTATTTCATTTCTTTTCTCGAAAAAGCAAGCTACAAGTTCAACTCAACCCACTGACTGTCCTACAGTAAACACCAAATTGGGTTTCCCTGGTAGCTTAGCTGGTAAAGAATCTGCCTGCAATGCAGGAGACTCCCGTTTGATTCCAGGGTGGGGAAGATCCCCTGGAGAAGGGATAGGCTACCCACTCCAGTACTCTCAGGCCCCTGGTGTCAGAGGGTTAAGAATCTGCCTGCAATGTGGGAGACCTGGGTTAGATCCCTGGGTTGGGGAAGATCCCCTGGAGGAGGGCATGGCAACCCACTCCAGTATTCTTGCCTGGAGAATTCCCATGGACAGAAGAGCCTGGCGGGCTACAGTTCATGGATGGGATCTCAAAGAGTCGGACAGGACTGAGCAACTAAGCGCAGCACAGCCAACACAAAATTAGTTGAGGCCAACCTTTAGAGGGTGGTGTGTGCATGCTTAGTTGTGTCCGACTCTGTGATCTTGTGGGCTATAGCCCACCAGCTCCTCTGTCCATGGGATTTTCCTGGGAAGAATACTGGAGTGGGTTGCCATTTCCTTCTCCGAGGAATATTCCTGACCCAAGGATTGAACTCATGTCTTGCATTTCCTGCATTGCAGACGGATTATTTGTTGCTGGGCCACCAGAGAAGCCTTTAGAAGGCAGCTGCTGCTGCTGCCAAGTCGCTTCTGTCGTGTCCGACTCTGTGCGACCCCATAGAGTTGCCTATAAAGCATGCAAGTTTGCTAACACAGGGGACCCAGTCTGCCCTCAAATTTGGCTTCTGAACTTCTTTTTTGAAAATACATGTTTAATTACATTCTATTTTCACTTTTTAAATTATAATGCATATAATTTTTATTTGATTCACTGAATTGTTTAATAGTTTGTGATAAAGCTGTAAGGTTTTAAAGAACACCTCCCCTTCACAAAAAATATTTTCATTTTAGTTTTTTATGTTAATTTTTATTTGATCTGTTCTTAATTTAGGCTATAGAATGCTTAAAAGATTTTATTATATTTTACTTGCATTTTATTTTTAGTCCATTTTTATTTTATTTAACTACAGTTTTTAAGGAAATGTATTGGATTTTATTTTCTTTTTTTTTTTTTTCCTTTGGGTTGCACCATGTGACATGCAGGATCTTAGCTGCCTGACCTGGGACCAAACTCCTCAGCCCCCTACTGCCAAAGGGCTGAGTCCTAACCACTGGTCAACCCGGGAAGTACATACCGGATTTCTAGTTCTATCTTGGCTAAATGTTGGGATTCTCTGTATCTGTGATTATATTTTTAAATTCTCTATTTTATTCCATTAACTTATCTCTACCTTGACAGATATCACAGATCACAATTATTAGAGCTTGATAATAATTCTTGACATTCTGTAAGGATGCTTTGTCTTTTCCTTTTGCATATTTATTTTAGACTGAGCACATAAATTTCTTTATTGGAGTTTGTTTTGGTTCATGTGTAATTTCCATTCACTTTTAGTCCTTCCATGCAATTTAATTTAGATGTTTACTATATAAGCAGCTTATGAAAATTTTAAACCATGAAAATCTGTCCTTTATAGGTGAATATAACCTTTTTTTTTACATTTATTAAGACCATTTATTAAGACTGAAGATATATTTCAACATACTTCTACAATAAGTTTTGTCAATGTGTGTATTGTTGATCTTTGGCCATTGTTTACTTTTGATTGTTTTCTTTCCTTTCACACATACAGTTAGACAGATGCATTTTCCATACATTTTCTTTTTTTTTCTCAATTAGAAACTGAAGATGTGTTTTACTGTCTAAAATATTGAATAGATGATCCTTTTTTCTGAACAAGAAAAAAAGTTTGAGCTTTTAACTTTTTGAAAACATAAGATCTAACATGAAATTAATGAGACTATTTGTTCTGCCTTTGAAAGACAACTATTATATTTAAAATAAAAAATTATCTTTAATTTTTGTTAAAATTTGTTAATTTTTGTCATACATTTCTAATGGTTTTCTTTTATGTTGAAGTAAACCTTTCTATAGTTTTTCAGTATGAGTCAACAAGAAGCAAATCATACTCATTTTGTGTCTTAAAATGTCTTTGCCTTTGTTTACTCTTAAATCACATTTTTAAAAAGCTATTAATTCTAGATTATAGTTTCCTCTACAACACGTTCAAATGTCTATGGCATGTGCTACTTTGATGAAAAGTCATCTGTTAATCTATTTGTCATGCCTTTGTAGGCAATGTGTTCTTCCTTGGTAGTTTTTAAAACTCTCCTTATTAATTTGTCTTTTGTCTTCTAGAACTTTCTTTCTCTGTAATATTTTACAATTCATCATTTCTTTATTTTTATCTATAATCTAATGTGTAATCTGTCCTCTGAACTTTTTTTTCAAAGTATAGTTGACATACGTTATTCTATTTTCTGGTGACTCAGTTACACACACACACACACACACACACACACACATGTGGCTTCCCAAGTGACGCAGCTGGTAAAGAATCTGCCTGCCAATGCAGGAGATACAAAAAATGTGGGTTTTGACCCCTGGATCAGGAAGATCTCCTAGAGTAGAAAATGGCGACTCACTCCAGTACTCTTGTCTGGAAAATTCCATGGACAGAGGAGCCTGGTGGGCTGCAGCCCATGAGGTCACAAAGAGTTGAACACTGGCAAAGAGTGCAAGCACCCACATGCACACACACACAGACACACACATAAATATATATATATATATATATAATTTTTCATATTATTGTTCATTATAATTTATTCAGTATATTCAAGATATTGAATATAATTCCCTGTCCGTACAATAGGACCTTGTTGTTTATCCATTTAACCTTTATTTAAATGTCTACAGGTATTTTGTCAAAATTTCACTGCTTAGTATTTTTAAAATATCAAATTATTTTTATTTAATTTATTCTACTTCATTTCATACTGTCTTATTTTTGGACATTATACCTTCTTTTACTGATTTGATGATCCTTAACATATTAATTTAAATTTTTTCCAGAATTTTTCTTTAATTTCTTCTGGAACATATCATCATCAATTATGTATTTGCTTATGTATTTGTAATATCAGTGGCTGTGTGTGTGCATGGGTGCTTAAGGCAGGATGGGTTTGGGGTGGGTGTTTGTCTGTGTTTCATCTTTCCTTCCAGGTCTTAAATTGGCAGTTTTGGACTTCTGCCATGTTACTCTGCTGAAAGCATTGCAGACTCACTCATCAAGCTTGTAGTTAACTTGACCTGATCACAATAATTTTTTTCTTTTAAGTAATCATCACTCTCTACACAATACTTTAAGTCTCAGCAATAACCAGCCTGTTGCCTCCATCTCAAATCAATACTCTTTAAGTCACTGGATTCAGTTTGATTCTGGTGACTCTCATGAATTTGTATGGAAAGTTCTCTATCTCATTAGTGAAAGTGAAGTCGCTCAGTCGTGTCCGACTCTTTGCGACCCGGTGGACTGTAGCCCACCAGGCTCCTCCGTCCATGGGATTCTCCAGGCAAGAATACTGGAGTGGGTTGCCATTTCCTTCGCCAGGGGATCTTCCAGACCCCGGGATCGAATCCGGGTCTCCCGCATTGCAGGCAGACGCCTTAACCTCTGAGCCACCAGGGAAGCCCCATCTCATTAACCTCAAATAACTAATTTTCCAGGCAGCCTTACCTGCTTCTCTGTATGTCTTTTCTCTTACCACCAACTCTTCCTGCCTCCCTACAAAGTCATGCCTCTTTGATTTTCCCTTTTATGTTTTATATTATTATTTATTGGAGAAGGCAATGGCAACCCCCTCCGGTACTCTTGCCAGGAAAATCCCATGGACGGAGGAGTCTAGTAGGCAGCAGTCCATGGGGTCGCGAAGAATCGGACAGGACTGAGCGACTTCACTTTCACTTTTCATTTTCATGCATTGGAGTAGGAAATGGCAACCCATTCCAGCGTTCTTGCCTGGAGAATCCCAGAGACGGGGGAGCCTGGTGGGCTGCCGTCTATGGGGTCGCACAGAGTTGAACACGACTGAAGCGACTTAGCAGCAGCGTTATTATTATTATTGTTGTTATTGTTGTTCTTGTTTTATGCTTAGGAATAGCCTCAAAAAATAAGTAAGGAAACAAGTTTTGCTTTTGGGAATGAATCAGCAGAGGGGTACTCACACATCAATCAGACTTGCAAAGATGGACCAAATAGTAGCTTTTTTTTTGAGTAGATCAAAAAATAAGCAAATTTGTGTTGCTAGGAATTCAAAAAATAGTGGACCTCAAGGAAATACCATTTGCTAGTCATTTAATGAGTGTACAATTGTTTTCTGAGTTTACTTAGATAAATTAATAGCATTTTCATTAACTTTTTCATGATAAAAGTGGATAATGTTGTTTTCAGTTATAAGCTCTTTAAAATACACATGTAGATACAAATGCTAAAATATATACTGCTAGGATATATCTGGATCTTCACTGTAAAAATCTGGAGAAAAGTACAAAATATCAACCTGAACATGGGGTCTTTTATTAATAATAATTAAAAACTGACATATTAATATTCAATTCATAAACAGAAATATTTGGGTGGAGTAAATAGTCATTAATTTATTAGATCTATAACCCTGGAAATAATTCAAAGGATGATCTAAGGAGATTTTTACACAGTTTAAAAAATATTCATCTATTTGTAATAATTTTCCAAAACCACAAGAACAAGTAATTAATATACTAAACTTAACTTAATGCCAAGATGAATGAAACATGAATTTTATAAAATTTTATAAAAATTAGAATTCTACACTTAAAAGGCATCTTAAAATTCATGTAGTCAAAGTCAGCCCTCACATATGAGGAATAAGAATCAGTATAATGAGCTGGAGTCTGCTGATACTTAGCTAATTATTTCTAGTAATATGTCTGGAATATTTCCAGACACATGTATAAGAATATGTCTAGACATAAAATTTCCTAATACATAGAATTCTTTTCAAGTTTTACTGAAGATTCTAATTGAATTCCTTCATGTGATTATCCTAATATTATGAAATACGTCAAAGAAAGTTATTAGAGTAAGATAACAAAAATTACTCGTATTTTATTTGTCCTGATATAACGATGTGTTTGGTTATTTAATATGCATACTTCTGTAACAGTGTGTAAATAGCATCTTTTTCACCTTGCAAAAAATGACTTGATATCCAAAAAACTGGTCACGTCGTGGCAGTGTGTTACCTCCAGGTTAAATTTAACTTGGGTACCTCACTGCTTGACATTTTATTTTTATATTTAATTAATTCATTTGTTTGGTGAAAATCCACATCTTACATGAAGTAGAATGCTTTGAATATTGTATTGTATTGTATTTTAAGTTTTAAAATTTCTTCCAGGAACACAGTTGGAATTTAATTCATTTAATTTTTTTTTCCCAAATTAACTCTGCAAGTTTCGATATTCGTTACAAAAATAATATGTGAAAAAAAAATTGATAGTACAGTTGATGTTATAAATTCTTAAAGCATAATAATAAAAAATCACATAATAATTGGAACTATCAAGAAGACATTATTTACATTCTTCTCATGAGAAGAGTGTTAACACAATGCTGTATAATTGTGAAAATTTCAAAATTGGCATTGAGCTGTATCATGGAAGTATTCATAACAGCAGGCATGTCTCAACCCCATGTGGAGGAAAAATAAAATGACAAATCAAAACAACAAAATCCCTCTTACATATGACTCAAATATTAATTTAATGCAAGCTAAAAATCTATTTTAGATGAATATTTTAGGCAATTATTGTTTAAATAAATAATAAAGCACATTATCCCAAATTTTATAGCCTTACAGATAATACTCAGAAATATATCTGCTATGAATTGAAGAGAGGAAGAGCTTAGTCAAACAAAACCATCAAATCCTTTTAGATTTGTTCATCACAAGATTTAAAATGTGCCATTCTTTAAGAGGCAACATGCTAGCACTATAAATATATTTTACGAAGATAATACAGTGAGATTACCAATATGAAGCAGTAGAATTCTAGAGAACCTAGAGGCATAAAATCCACACAGGTACTGAACATTTTTCATTTTCTGAAATTACCCTGCCATTTTAAGCAACAAACTGAAGGTCTTGTAAAATGTCTTTATTCTGCTATCCGTGAAGAGTTGACAAAGAGTTTAGGAAAAAATCATCTGTGTCTGGTCTTTGAAAAACCCTAAATTTGTTTTCTGTTTTCACAGGAAGGAGGAGTATTCCAAGATCCATGAGTTCAGTATTACCTGTATAAAATGTTCACTCTTAACTATAAATTCACCCCTCATCAAGTGTGCAATAAATAGGTGCATGGGTTTGAAAATTATAGCCTTTTAAAATAAGCTCAATCAAGCCTGAACATTGTAAGCACTTTCTATGCAACTGATTAGGAAAGGGTATGAGCAAAATATCTCAGACTTTGTAAACAGGAGCTTATTATCCTACAATCACACTTTTTCAAATGACTGATAGCTATGTTAAATAAGAAAAGCTCCAAGTGAATGTGTTTCTTTTTCCTTTCTAGTTTTTTGTACTTATATAAGCTGCATTAGCTAAAAGAGAACTATAGAAACAGCTCTCCTAGATGTGTCAAGGCCTACAGAATGAAAACAATATGATGCAAACAGCAAGTGATAGAAAAATATTAGCTCACCTTATCAATATTTCCATAATATAGATGTGACATGAGGTATTGAATATGATCAGTGATTATGAGTTGAACATGCTTATTCAATTTCTATGCTTATTCAATTTCTCTACCAGAGATCTAACTGAAACTCCCTGCAGTGGAAGTACAGAGTCTTAACCACTGGACAACCAGGGAAGTCCCCACAGTCACCTCTTAAATTAAAAATAGAGTTAGATATCATTTGAGTAATTTGAGTGATCATGGGCTATGATTGGAAATACTTTATAATATTCATTATTTGTGGGCTAATAAAGCTCTATTAACATTTTATACTAAACAAATGAATCCACTACAATATTTGTTAGCATTCACATACTAAAAAAAAAAAAAAAAAATGGATTGTGGTTATAACAAGATCACAATGGTTGATATCAAAAATCAAATTCTAAATTTTAGAATGTGAGGATTCTTTGGTCATTTAGGAACAAGTTCATTGATCTTCTCTCAAACTGGCCATCTGCTGGCCTCATTTCTAATGAAAAGTCACGTTTCAAAAGATTTACTCTGTTCTCTGGAGGATGTGGCTAAGCCATTCAACTCTCTTTACAGAGATGACAGTAATCAAATGTCACAATGATATAAAATTATTCCATGGAATTGGACATTTCCTGCTAACGCAGTGGCTTCTCACTGAGAAGATTCCCTGGGCTAGACGGACACAAGCTGAACTGGAATGAAAGTCAAAAGCTTCAGCACAGGAGAGGGCCCAGTGGTGACACTGCTTTGCGCCTTTTTCACCTCCTTGACTTTCCCTTCTTTTCTGCCTTTGCTTTCTCTGCACTGAGGCCAGCAGACCTGACACTGTTCCTAAGGCAAAAGAGAGTGTCTGTTTAAACTCCCTAGGTTCAACCGAAGACATTCTGATTTCAGGGCTTTCAGATGAAATCCAAGGATCTGCATTTTAAGCAGGCATCACAGATAATTCTGAAGCCCCAGGCTGAGCAGCTGGAGTTTGTCCCCTGTGCACGGATACTCCAAGATGAATATAATAGCAGGAATTTAATAAGAGGAGCTGAGCCCTGCCCCGATAAAAGACAAAGAGACCACATATTTCTCGTTCTCCAGGGCAAGGAGACCTTCCCATCTACACATGTGCAGAAAGGCTCCTTGTGGAGCCTATCATTATAGAGAGTGAAGTAAATCAGAAAGAAAAACACCAATACGGTATATTAACGCATATATATGAAATTTAGAAAGATGGTAATGATGACCCTATATGCAAGATAGCAAAAGAGACACAGATATAAGAACAGACTTTTGGACTCTGTGGGATAAGGTGAGGGTGCGATGATTTGTGAGAATAGCATTGAAACGTGTATATTACAATATGTGAAACAGATCACCAGTCCAAGTTCGATGCATGAAACACAGCCCTCAAAGCCGGTGCTCTGGGACAACCCTGAAGGATGGGATGGGGAGGGAAGTAGGAGGGGAGTTCAGGATGGGGGACGCAGGAACTCCCATGGCTGATTCATGTCAACATATGGCAAAAACCACTACAATATTGTAAGGTAATTAGCCTTCAATAAAAATAAATATTTTTTTAAAGGGAGGAGGCACCACCCCCATTGTAAATGATGTCAACCTACCCATAGGCCTCTAGAATCCATCTACTTGGGCCCACAGGAAAGGACCCTGAGTTAAACCAAACAGGGACTCTGAGCCAGGCAAAGCAAGGTGATTGGCCAAAAGGAAACCCAAAAGAAATTCCCTAATTAAGTGATTCACTACCAGGAGAACGCGACTTTCACTCTGAGCCTGCCTGTGTGAAATCTATGCACATGTATTCTTTTCCTCCTAATAAACACTTTACTTTTTTGACTACATTCTATCTCTTGGTAGAAATGTATTTTTACAAGTTGACAGGCCAGGGCCTTATCACTGGCCACTGTCCCTAGTAACATAGTGACTGGCGTTTGGCACTCTTACTGAGGCAGCCTGACTTTGATCACCGGCTGGGAACCAAAATCCTGCTTCTCACCACGGTGTGGCCAAGGCCATCCGAGATCAGCTCCAGGACTGGGGCAGTAAGCCCCAGACTCAGGAAGCCCCGCACTATCTGCTATACTCACGTTAGAAAAAGATTAACCTCAAAGCACGTCAACCCAACTTTTATACCAAGGTCTAGCAAAATATTTGTGGGGAATTATTTGCTTTGATTAAGATGAGCATGGGATTTCAGTGCCTGAACACTGGTTTTGTTCTTTTCTAATAGCGGCAGAATTACATCTATGTATTATAAGTACCCTCATTTATAAGTGTAGGGCCAGAAAATATACGGTGCACCATCAGAAGCAATAGATGGCACATTTTAGAATTTAAAAAAATTGAATCCTTCCACCCTGAAATGAATGTGTTAGTGGCATTAAAAACACCTACCTCATAAGTCGCTCCTCACAGTTTGATAATAGGGCATCCTTATAATTGATGAGATATGTAAGGGCATCTTCAGAAGCATGAAAAACTTTGCAAACCAGAAAATTGCAGGCATTTATATTCTCTTGGGGATTTTGCTATCTGCTCTCTAGGAAGAACTAATTCCATCTCATTCATCTTCTAGGGGAGGAAATTGGTCCCTAAAGATCATCAACCTATGAACTCTTGGATGCTATTAAGTTATTCTAATTATTTTAAAATTTGACTCTTGCTTAAATACTAGAAATAAATCAAAACCTCTCCTATATGTAGCAAAGAGGAGATAGTAATATAATTCTCATAGCCATCCAGAAGCATAGAGTGTTGAGGTTAATCTAAGTATTTTCATATGCATTTGAGCTTTTAACAGTATTTGTGGTTCTCAAAAGCCTTGCAAGTAAGGAAGGAATGAAAGTCTGGTCTGCAGTACACAATTAAGCAACTGTGGCAGAGCAGGTAAGCATCCTTTCCAAGGTCACATGGAGATAAAGTTGAAAGGTCACCTCATATCTTCTGCACCAAACAATTATACTGCTGTTCATTGATGGTTTTGTCTTCAAGTCCCTGTGCTTTTCCCCCCTCTTATTCTTCCATCTTCTTTTCCTTTTTTCAGGCTATCCCTGTAACATCTTATTTTACTATAAGTACTAGCACGTTTGGATACTTTAAAAGGAAGCCTTCATCTCAAGTTAGGTCAGTACTTCAGATGGTGCACAGCACGTGGCAGATTAAATTAATGTTTGAAAAGCGAAGACATAAAGCTCTAGCAGAAGAATTGCCTTGAAATTACCAATCTTCCTAAATATGTGCTAATTGGTGCCATAAAAAGAGATGCTTCCTTTATTCTTTTTCTACCTTTAAGGAACATCAAGTAAGCAAGTCTAAAATACAAAGGACAGATGTCACAACACATATGTACCCACTTCTTGTCAGTCGGGGCTCATTTTTACCAGGTTTCACCACTGCCACCCCGGGTTCTACAAGACTCTCTGACTTTTTGTCTCTCTCTAAAGGAAATGTATTCATTGTGTTTGCATCGGAAGTGCATCTAACCTTGAGATCTGGGGAACTTGTGGTCTGGTCGCAATTTTGTGTAGTGTTGGTTAATAAGTATGGGTTGGGTTTGTTTGTTTTTTTTTTTTTTGTGCTCAGGGGAACTTGAATGAAAGAATGACTGATCTTCATGGTTCTTTAAAGCTCAAAACTCTGATTTATAATTCATAATTTACATTATTCTTCCCTTCCCTGCATGCAATTCATTTCATTTCACATCTGCCTCTAGGCCGTTGCATTGTAAAATGTTGATAAATAAAAATAATCCTGGAAATTTTAGGCACAGTGGCATACAGGCCACGGAGGCTTCATGGAATTGTGCTGGGGAGAATAATTTTCATCAGGTGACCTAGAAGTGTAATCATTTTAAAATATGTGATTATACTGTCCCTGAAGTTTCCCATTTTACAAGGTGTATTTTAATCTGTAATTGGTTGATGGGCTTCAGGCTAGCAATTACACACTATTTTCTGTTAAATGGCATGGGAGACCACCTGAGAATATTTTGGAAATGTTTTCATTTGTTTGGAAAGGTAACTGAAAGGATTTAAAAAAAAAAAATGGACTTTGTAGTTCATTGATTTCCAAGGTGTATTATTTAAGAATGAAATAACATTGGAAGAAATTAAGAATTTAACCCCTTCTGATTTTGCCCCTGGAAATTGTGATTCCATAGTCCCTTTGTACATGCTAGAGGGTAGGCAGAACAACTGTGTTATCCTACAAAGGTCTCAGAGGAGTTGTTTTAATAGAACAGAATCATGACTGCTGATCTCATTTTCCCATAAATGCTCACAGCTCAATCTCATGGAATGGCTGTGTTTACCACCACTGATGTTTATAATCAGTGTTAACATAGGGAACTTAGCCAGCCAGCTAGGCAGCCCTTTTCTTTTCTTGCTAACTGGGCTTGTTATTACTGTTTCCTCAATTTCCTAGAGGATTCATGTGCATAATCATGTCGGCTGCTAAACTGGTGGGAATTGAAGTCATTCTACATTTTGAGAGCATTAGCATGTGCAGACTTTGTAGCTGCATAAATTAATGCTCTGCTTTCTACTTTTTAAAAACTTTTCTAGCACCTCAAGCAGCTCTAGTTTTTTGGTGGATGTGTGTTATCAGCATAGAGAAAGTTGAGTTTTGGCGATTATCTACATAATCAGATCATCTGGAAGCCAATCAAAATAATGAAGTATTCAAAATATATATACTCAGGTTTTGCTACCATTAGTATTTCTTTGAATCATTTTATTAAGCTCTTTGTGTTTATCACATTATTATTCATATAACTGTTATATTTCCATTTCATTTATATTTAAAATGAAATTCATAATACTTAAGTAGAATAAAGTAATTAATTTTCCCTTTTAATAATATATTTTTATCATAAAAAGGATCTATCTTCATTTGTAGGCATTTATAAATACAAATGAGAAAAATACAATAAAAATTACTTGTAACTCCACAGTCCAGAGTCAGTGATGCTTAATATTTTGGTGCATTTAAGTGTTTTTCTTATGCATACAATCTAAAATAAATATCTCACAGTATAGTTCAGCCCATTTCGATGTGGTTTCTTCTCCCACTATTCCACAAAAGGTTTTCTCACTGAGTCTTTTGTATCTTCATTGCTTTTAAATTTAATAAAAAAATCTCTAAATGTCTTATCTGCCTTGGATTTTCATCAGTAATTGAATATTACATATTTAAGGCTCTCTGAGACCAGGGATGGTACCTGTCTTATTTATCTTTGCAGTACTAGCTCACTGCCTGGCATATAGTATGGCTCTTTAGATATTTTGCTGAATAAATGGTCATGTCCTTTATATTTAAGCAATATCTCACTTTAATTAATGGCAATAAAATTTGTCAATTCTCCACTATTGTGTAAAAGGGGTGTTCAAAATCCCTTTTATTTTTCTCTTGTCCGTTGCTACATTTAATGCTAGTGACTTTTTGTTCTATATCTTCATCTTTCTTGATCTACCTGACTCTCCAGACACTCTTGTTTTTCCAGTTGCCATCTGAGTGGTTATCTTTCCTAAATCATAATCCATTTTAGATCTTCTCTTCCCAGATTCTATCTACATGTGATGGTATACTGTTGTTTTCTATTTTGACACATACATATCTCAGAAGCAACATGTCTTGAGCCAAAACAATTACCCTTTTACTTCTTCCAATATAAATTTATTTCTTGGTGAGGTCTTCTGAAATATTCCTACTAAAATGGGCTTGACTGTGGGGAATGATGAGACCCCAGGTGTAGGTGATAAAATAGAGGAACTGAGGACAATCTGGAAGAATAACATGACCATGATGATTACGTTTAAGGTAAATGTAACAGCAAACTAAACCATTTACTAGAGTGGGTCAATTTAGGTTTTAAATCACATAGTTGGGGAAGTATTAACATAAAGGCTCCTGTGAAATGGATTGGAATTCAGAGAGACTTGGTTAGGTATTAACTATGAAACCTAGACAGAACTCCATAGAAGTAGACTAGATTAAGAAGCCAAACTAGTTAGAAAAAGACTTTCTCTGTAACAGAAAGTCCAGTCCATGACTATAGCTACTTCTATACCAAAAGAAAGTCTTTCATTTAAAATATTATTGCAAACTTATATATTTCTTACCTAAAACAATATTCTTCAAAATGTATCCTGCAGAATGCTAGTGATATACTAGTTGGGTATATATAGAAAGAATGGTCAAATATAATTAGGAAAGCTGGAATAAAAAATAATTTTATGAAAAAATTTTCAGACACTCCAGTATGATAATGTGTATTAGAAACGCCAACAAGAAGCTGCAGTATGCAGGGTTTCTTAAATATACTTAACAGCCATACATAGTTCATTCTCTAAGTCTGTGAGTCTGTTTCTGCATTGTAAATTGATTCATTTCTATCATATTTTTAGGTTCTACATATAAGCAACATCATATGATGTTTGTCTTTCTCTTTCAGACTTATTTCACTTAGTATGATAGTCTCCAAGTCATCTATATATTGCTGCAAATGGCATAATTTCCCTCTTTTTAAAGGCTGAGTAATATTTCATTATATATATGTACTGCATCTTATTTTTCTATTTTCCTGTCAGGGGACATTTAGGTTGCTTCCACATCTTGACTATTGTAAACAATGCTAAACAGACTCACAGACTTACACAATGAACTTATAGTTACTAAGGGGAAGGGTTGGGGGATGGATAGATTGGGGGTTTGGAAATAACATGGACATACTGCTATATTTAAAATATACAACCAACAAAGACCTACTATATAGAACAAGGAAGTCTGACCTATCCTGTGTAATAACCTAAATGGGAAAAGAACTTTAAAAAGATAGACACATGGATCTGGACAACTAAATCACTTTGCTGCTCACCTGAAACTAGCACAACATTGATAATCAACTATATTCCATTTTAAAATAAAAACTGATCATAAATACAATAAATATATTCTATGAAAACAAGCTAAAATAAACAAAAAATTGCTCTGTGACAACCTAGACAGGTGGGACAGGGTTTGAGATGGGAGGGAGGTTCAAGAGGGAAGAGACATGTGTATATCTATGGTTGATTCATGTTGCTTATGGCAGAAACCAACACAACATTGCAAAGCAATTATCTTCCAATTAAAAATAAAAATTAATATATAAACAAAAATATTTGTACATGTATAACCAAATCTGAAACTAATACAGCATTGTTAATCAACTATACTACAATATAAAGTAAAAAGTAAAGTATATATATATTCAACAGCAATTTTTATTTTTTAAAATAAGAACATATTAAAGAATAAATAGATTTATGAAGAAACTTTGAAACAGACTGACAAAAATAGCTGCAGACAACTCAGTTGCATATACTTAGTACTAAGTAAAGCATGATTTTAAAAATTGCAGTATAATAAACAATGAATAAATGTGTAAAGTATATTATTTTTCTACATTGGTTAAAAATCAATAGTTATCATCATAGTTCTCCCCAGCAAAAATAAAGAAAAGTTAATGGATATTTTCTACATAATAAATAATTACAGTATGTGCCCCCCAATTTCAACATGTATATTTAATTGCTCAGGAATAATGAATTTCTATCAGGCATGGTCTGTGTCACAGTCTACCAAAGTTCCTATGTAAAGAGTGAAGACTACATATACATATAAATGCACAATGGAGTTGATATACATATGAATAAATAAAATATAAACCTCTCTTTTTAAAATGTACTAATATATGTAGTTTGACAATTCAATTCTAATCCAAATATGAAACAGTTTTTTGAGAAAGCACAGTGGTATAGAATAACAACACTTCAGGTTTAGAGAAACTTCAATTAAGTAATTAGCTGAATTAATTAATTTGATTAGTATTTATTGTAACTTACTCCATTTTCAGATTAAAGGACAGAGATACTAATACAAGAACTCATCCTACTACATGCAGATATAATTCCCTTAATTGCATTTAAGATAATGCATGATTAATAACTCTTAGCAAAGAAAGAATAGACAGGAACCACTTAACCTTAAAAAAGGACATCTAATTTAAAAAATTAAAAGAAAAAATATATTAAGACCAACACACTTATAACCCTTAATAAGATCAGCAATAAAAAAAAGTTTGATATTATCAATTCTATTTAGGATTGTATTAAAGTCTTAATCAGTGTAAAAAATTAAATTAAATTAAAAATATAATAAAAATAAAATTAATAAAATAAAATCTATTATTTGAAAGTTAAGCAAAACTATTTTTTTACGACATGTCTACATAGAAAGTTCCAAATGCGGTTTTGTTATCAGAATAAATAAGGGTGACAGAATCAAAACAAGAAGTTGACCTGTGACACACAACTATAACTCTTTAGGACAAAATATTCAGTTAGAAAATGTATTTTTTTATATAATATTTAGAATTGCAATAAAAAATACATAAAAAATCCTTCATAAAATAAACTATTTTAATGAAAACATTACATAATTTTAAATATATGGTGACATTGACTGTGCTTTGGAAAGAATTTTCTATCTATATATTCCCTCAAATGAGCAATCTAATCAGTGCAATTCCAATCTGAATCCTAAATGGGTTCTTTATAGAACCTGGTAAGTTGATTTTAAATTGCATATGGAAGAAACAGGAGCTAAGATGTGTGAGAGATGCTCCAGGTAGGGAAATTGGGGACTAAAGAAAATGTTTGCAGGGATAGAATATAGCAAATTATCTAACAGTTCAAACAAACAGAACTATTAATAAAAGCTGAATAAGGTATGCATTGCTGCTGATCTCAGCATAGATCTTATTTAGGGACTGCTGAGGCCAGTGCAGGTGAGGATATATTTGAAGAAAGAAAATTGGAAGAGTGCATAGAGATTGCTTTTTGAAGAATTTCAAACAAAATAAAGGAGAGAAATAGAGTGATAGATGAAGAATAATTATGGTCAAAAGGGCTGTGCTTGTTTGTTGAGTTTAAAGATGGGAAAAAGGACAGCCTTTCTGGTGATGAAAATAATCCAGTAGAGCAGAACCAATCAGTGGGGTAGAAAAGGGAGAAAACACTTGGGGCAGTGCCCTTAAGTAGTTAAGAGAAGATAAGACACAGTTGATGTAGTCCAAAGGTTTGGTTTTTTGTTGCTGTTGTTTTTTCATTTAAAAAAAAATTTTTTTTTTGAGTATAGCTGCTTTACAATGTTGTGCTAGTTTCTGTTTTACAGCAAAGTGAATATATTTATCCACTCTTTATTGGATTTCCTTCCTATTTAGGTCACCACAGTGTACTGAGTGTGTGGACTCACTACATAGTTATGTTCTCACTAGTTATATATTTTATACACAGCACCAGTAGTGAATATACGTCAGCCCCAACCTCCCATTTTGTCCCACCCCACTGTTTCCCCATGGTATCCATATACTTGTTCTCTATATTAGTGTCTCTATTTCTGCTTTGCAAATAAGATCGTTGACAACATTCTTCTAGATTCTACATATATATGTTACTACATGAGGATGGACCAAGAGAGTGTCATACAGAGTAAAGTAAGTCAGAGAAAATCCAAAGTCTTTTTTTTGTTTTGTTTTCTTTAAGTAGAAGATGACAGAACTACATAGTCTTATCATCTGGATGTATACCTGCAGGGATTTTATTGTGATTTCTGTCAGTTATTAACAAAGGGATTTTAGTCAATTCATTTAAGGTTACATTCATTCACCTGTGCAATCATTCCTTCTTGTGAGGCTGTTGTATGAATTAAGATAATGTATGTAATGTATGTATAACACCTAATAATTTGCTTTCAAATAGGACAATTAGGCTATCAAATAATGACAGCAATTAGTAATCTTATTTTTAAATGAGAAAATCAACTCCTTAATCCTTGAAATAGTTCTATTTGTTATCATCATTTAAAGTATCAAATATAATGTCTATAGTTGTTTAGCAATCTCTTAAAAAAGAATATATTCTGTTAAGAAAAAACCCCATTCATATCCACTGATAGATAACATTAGAAATATTATCTCAAACAATACTTACACTTCTTTTCATTAGTAACAACTACAATTTATACTTAATAGGGTCAATCTGTTTCTCATACAGATACTGAAATATAATGTCCAAAAAAATTAATTTCAAAACTTATTAACTGTAGCTTGATCTGTATTAAGGCATCTGTATATGCTTGCTAAATTTAAACTAAATAAAATTCAATTAATTAATTGTATTTTACTTTAAAATTCTAATTATGAATTCACATTATCACATATGAATGTGCTTATAGAATTTAAATCTGAGCACAGACATTCTTGCCTATCTTTAGTGGTCAATATAATAGTTAATGCTCCTTACTAATTGGATATATAATTGAGATCATTACTAATTTAAAAGCCCAAAGCACATTATTTTCTTCCCATTTTTCTCTTTACTGCAAATATTTCTTGGCTTTCACAATTGTGATAAGTTGCACATTTTTTCAGTACCGACATCATCTCACACACTTGAAAATTCCAACAGCTACATCGACATTATATTTGACTTTTTAACACACACACACAAAAGGAGATGCATGCTTTTACAGTTTCTAAGCAGAATTTTCTCAAAAGCTTTTTGTTTTCTTTCAAGATTGCACAATTGGAGTGTGAACATTACTGTTCTCAAGATAGTGCATGTTTCAGAGTCAAAATGATTTAATGAGAAATTCAAGACATTGACATTCCCAGGGTGACAACCCAGTTACAGAGTTTTCATAATTATATTGGAAACAAAACCTGCCAGCAAAGTTGAAAGCTTTATTTATAAGATTTGAATGCAATGAAGAAAAGTGAAGGGCCTTCATTGGCTTCAGAAGGGAAAAGAAAAATCCTGTCTAGTGACTGGTCTGCAGGAGATAAACAAAACGTATTCTAATGTGATCCAAAGTTAATGAACTTTCAAGCACGCATGGAAAGAACAAAATTCAAATGCACACATCAGTGATTTATATAGCTATAACTTAATTATTTGGGAGGAATTTCCATTTGTGTTATATGTGCTATTATCGATGTAACTCAATTGGATTGCCTTCTTATATTTGCATTTTAATGCACTAAGAGGATTTAATTTGAACTTTTTTTCCCACAAGGCTATTCCAAATGGAAATCTCTTTCTAGGTTACTATTTGGGCTGTATTCCATTCATTATAATCAAACATGTCAGAGTATACTATGTGGCATATGATCACTCAGAGTGTGTGATTAGTATGGAATCAAACTCAACTTAATTTTTAAGTAACTTTGTCAGCTGTGGAGGATAACAACAGATCTAAAGTTGTATTTCCTTGTGATGAGGGTGCAAACATCAAGAACATCGAGATTGTTTTGAAATTTTGATTATACAGATACAATGATCATTAAGGGGAAAAAAAAGTAAATTTATATTATATTAAGGATCCAGTAACAGAAAATCAAAAATTGTTAAGTAAAACCTGATATACACACAGACTTCCCTGGTGGTCCACTGGTTAAGACTTTGCC
The DNA here is from genome assembly GCF_910594005.1 of Cervus elaphus. Taxonomy (NCBI): domain Eukaryota; kingdom Metazoa; phylum Chordata; class Mammalia; order Artiodactyla; family Cervidae; genus Cervus; species Cervus elaphus. The sequence goes on from NC_057819.1 coordinate 35,319,508, forward strand.
TTCAAGTGCAAGGGGTGCAGACTGGATCCCTGGTCAAGGAGCTAAGATCCAACATGAAAGTGAAAAAGTCACTCAGTCATGCCCAACTCTTTGCAATCCCATGGACTATGCAGTCCATGGAATTCTCCAGGCCAGAATACTGGAGTGGGTAGCCTTTCCCTTCTCCAGGGCATCTTCCCAACCCAGGGATTAAACCCAGGTCTCCTGCATAGAAGGTGGATTCTTTATCAGCTGAGCACCAGGGAAGATCCAACATGTCTTGGGGCCAAAATAACAAAACATAAAACAAAAGCAATATTGTAATACATTCAATAAAGACTTTAAAAATGGTTCATATTAAAATATTTATTTAAAAATTCCAATACAGATATTATTTTGATCTGACATGTTTAATGGATTTTTTTTTAATTTATTTTTGTTTTGGAATTTCCTTATAAAATGCTCATAGAGGTGTATATTTTAGTATGTGAAGCTTGTTCTAAACAACAGATATTCACACAAAATAACTGTCACACAAAATCATTAACAATAACAATTTTGCCATAAAGGGAAAGGAAACAGAATGAGGCGCCAGCTCTTCATTGCCTCTGGAGAGGGGTGACCCGGGTGTGCCTACCCTCAAGCCACAAGAACACACCTCACTTTAAGGGGATAAGATCACACAATCTGTGTTCAGACGGTGAAGAGAACAAAGAATTGGTGAGAAGTAATCATTTCTACCACAACCTTCCCAGGTGGCACAGTCGTAAAGAATCTGCCTACCAAAGCAGGAGACACCTAAGATGCAGTTTCTATCCCTGGGTCAGGAAGATCTCCTGGAGAAGGAAATGGTAGCCCATTCCAATATTCCTGCCTGGAAAATTCCATGAGCAGAGGAGCCTGGCAGTCTACAGTCCATGGGGTAACAGAGGCGGACATAACTCAGCAACCAGCACAAACACAGTGATTTCTATCACACTCTAGGACCTTTCATATCATAATACTTATAATATTTAAATGTGTATTATGATTCTTTAAGATTGTATTGAGTTTCTCAACTTTTTAAAGTGTTTTTTTTTTTAAGTGGGACATTTTTGCACTAAATGTATATGAACATAGCTTTAAGAGTAGTTTATGCTATATTTTAATTTTAGGACAATTAAATAGACTAAAAGTATTCCACAGTTAAACTTTAGAAATTAAATTTTTAATGTTTTATTATTATTAAATGTGTCTAATTATAGTAATTTCTTATTCATATAGCTTGATAGGAAAGGAAATGATAGTGAATTTTTGGAACCCAGAACTTAACCCATAAGCACCCAGTATTATTTTCTTCCAAACCCTTAGGCAAGAATGTCTACATACCTAATAACATCTATGTATCTTTATCTCTATGGATCTACCTATTTATGTATTCATCTATCATCTATCTCTCTAGAAAAAGAACATTTCTTTAATTGAAATACCAGTGAAACGTTGGGGTGAATCAATTATAATAGATCAAATATAGAATTTCCTTTCTAGGATAAATTCCTTAATAATGACTTTCTGTCATAATTTTTACACTCCCAGAGGAGTAATTAAATACATTCAAATCTATGGTTTTCTATATAGTACAAAATCACTGATTATTCAAGAATAAATAATCACATCTATAGATTTACTAGGCTTCCTATCACATTTTCTTTTTTTTAGTTCATTTAAAAGATTTTTATAGTTTCTATGTTTTAGATTCACAGAAAAGTTGCAAACATAGTGCATATAGTGCACAAAGTGATAATCATGTTAACTAACATCTGGTATCCCCACTGTTAACCTCTGATTTGTATATTTGTCATAATTATTGAATCAGTACCAAAATGCTATTAGTAATTAAAGTCTGTACTTTATTCTGAGTTCTTTCAGTTCAGTTCAGTTCAGTTCAGTCGCTCAGTCGTGTCTGACTCTTTGCGACCCCATGAATCGCAGCACACCAGGCCTCCCTGTCCATTACAAACTCCCGGAGTTTACTCAAACTCACGACCGTCGAGTCGGTGATGCCATCCAGCCATCTCATCCTCTGTCGTCCCCTTCTCCTCCTGCCCCCAAGCCCTCCCAGGATCAGAGTCTTTTCCAATGAGTCAACTCTTCGCATGAGGTGGCCAAAGTATTGGAGTTTCAGCTTCAGCATCAGTCCTTCCAGTGAACACCCAGGACTGATCTCCTTTAGGATGGACTGGTTGGATCTCCTTGCAGTCCAAGGGACTCTCAAGAGTCTTCTCCAACACCACAGTTCAAAAGCATCAATTTTTTGGCGCTCAGCTTTCTTCACAGTCCAACTCTCACATCCATACATGACCACTGGAAAAACCATAGCCTTGACCAGATGGACCTTTGTTGGCAAAGTAATGTCTCTGCTTTTTAATATGCTATCTAGGTTGGTCGTAACTTTCCTTCCAAGGAGTAAGCGTCTTTTAATTTCATGGCTGCAGTCTGAGTTCTTTAGTTTTACCTAATGACCTTTTTCTTTCCCAACTATTTCATTAAGGATATCCCATTAATTGGGTTGTCTCATTCTACAGAACCTACAGTGACAGGGAAAGTCGCTCAGTTGTGTCCAACTCTTTGTGACCCCATGGACTATAGCCTGCCAGGTTCCTCTGTCCATGGAATTCTCCAGGCCAGAATACTGGGGTGGGTAGCCATTCCCTTCTCCAGGGTATTTTCCCAACACAGGGATCAAACCCAGGTCTCCCATATCACAGGCAGATTCTTCACCATCTGAGCCACCAGGGAAGCTACAGATTCCTCTTAAATGTGATCTTGCTTGCTTCCGAATTTTTTCAGAATCTTGTCAATATTCTTATCTGGGACTTAGTTTCTAAACATGCCTATTTCTTTTTAGATCTCTCTCCCTAGCTTAACACAGAAATGTTGTTTTTAAATGTCTTTTTAAATAAGGCCAGTCAAGTCCAACTTCAGGAAGCATTTCACAAGAAGCTGTTTTCACAACAGGTAAAAATAGAATTTTAAATCTACAACACTTCTTTGATGCTTGTTATTTCCAAGTGTGTCTTATAATAAAAGCTGTAAGGTTTCTTTGTCATACAGAATTAGACATTCTATTATTGTGAGAAAATACAAAATAGAGTGATAAATCCAAATTGAATTCCCATTTTTGTACACTATTTTAGTTAAAATTCTACTTGAGATCAATTCACTAATCTTTCTCTGAAGAAGCTTTCTAGAAACATTTTTTGTTTGTGTCATTTTCTGAGTTTGTCTATTTGCTTAGGTATATGACAGGCATAAATGACTGATCCATTTTCATTATCTGAATCACAATCTGAGTTACCTAGAACTTAGCATGCTATTTGTGAATATGTACTGAAGTTTAATATATAAAGCCACTAAATATACCCTATCAGAGCTTTTCCATATTAAATGAGTTTGTGAACAAATTATACTATTCCCTACTGAGTGATCAATTCTTCCCTCTAATACCCACAACTAGTCTATCATTAAAATTCCCCTAGCAAAATTTGAATTAATGTGAGATCAAAGGCACTATTGATTTTTTTTTAAGTGTGTTAATTAATTGTTCTGTGTATATTCTGCTCTGTCTTGAATTTGGCATTTCATTGGAACTTCAACCATTCTGTCTAGTATATGAATGATTCCAACTGATCTTCAACTTTTATTTTTATTTTTTTTTTATTATTTATGATCTTCAACTTTTAACATGTCAACATGATAGTCTACTTGAAAATGTGGTTATCTACATTTTAATAAGCTAGAAAATTCCAACTGATATGAGAGTTTTAGATGATATATATATAATATTTTATAAAAAATAGAATATTACTTATTTCAAATTAAACATGACAGTATCCATTGTCAGTAATAAACTATCATACATGCAGTTCACTCCCAAAAAGACAATCATATTTATCTTAAACATGTAAAAAGTATTAAACAATGTAACTCAAAATGATGATTACAAACTTCTTGAAGTACATGTGATTTATTACCATAAACTTTGGTTTACTGAGTCAGACATTATTAACTTGCATTTCAAAAGGAATGATCCACCAAACTATTGTATAAATGAATGCAGCTTATGTAATTTGAAATGAATTTAAGTGCTATAATGATTACAAAGGGGTAAATGAGAAGTGCCACATTTAGCGTTCAGTGTGAAAAGAATCTACCTAAAAAGAGGAATGCAGTCAAACAAAGCAATGTTTGATATTACTCTATCAAAGTTTTGTGTAAGGAAAAATATTGCAAATTCAGAATCAAATCCTTTTGCTTATATCCTTCACCATATGATCATAGCTATGAAGCTTATAAATAGAGCTGTAGCATTCAAAAGATAGCAATCCCCCCAAATTAGGTGGCTAAATGTATTTGAATGTATACCAGGATTATACACAAGAATCTGGATGTATGGAGTGACTGAATGAGACCTATACACAATAGAGTCCAATTCCAATTAAAATAAAATAGCTTAATCTTATTTTTCTCATTATTGAATCTGATGAAAATAAAGATTCTGTCACTGAAAACTCAATGTAGATTCAGTGCAAAAGTCTATACATTTATACTTATATTAATATGTAAATAGATTTAATTTTATCATAAATAGAACTAATTTTTAAATATTTTTTGCTCCCTGATGAAAATGCTGCCCTGTTATTTTACTTAATTTGTAAATCAGTTTCAATACTATGCTCAGTTTGTCATCTGTTTCTCAGATACACTATGTGCAAGAAATAGAAATTGTATATTCCACCATTTACTGATAAGACTTGACTGAAAAACAGAGATAAAATTGTATTCATAAAATTAGTTTTGTTTTCCCTGAAAATTAGGGAAAGTTTTAATTCATGGTGCTTTTGCTTTTTGCTAACAATTTAAAGTTTCTCAATGAAAAATAAGGGATAATCAGGATTGCATTGGAATAAAATATCTTTATGAAGAATTTTAGACAAATAAGAGACAATTGTCCAGAAGAAATATTTATGTATTGTTGGTCCCATACATATCAGTCTTCAAGCTGTGAACTCTCAAAGATGAGAATGTGCATTCACACGTCCAATATCAGGTGTGTTACTTCACATAAGTTAATTCGCACTTCTGGTGTACATTGTCACGTGTATGCACCCTCTAAAGTAGTTGTGCGTTTGTGCCCCTTACTGTACATCTCTGTATAGAGTACAGTAAGTAGTACAGTGCCTTTATTTCAAGCCACAGCTGCAAGAGGATGACTTCATTGAAATCCTTGTTGTGCAACCCAAGGAGCTCACTGCTAAAGACCTGATGGAACTGGAGGCCCAGAGACAGGATGAACAGAGACAAGAGGAAGACGTAGTAACCGAACAACTGAAGACATTCATGATGCAAGGGGATTTTCTTTCCTTGAGGAGACACCATTAGTTTGTGAGGCATAGGACCTAAATATAGAATGATAAACAGAGGTGGCAACAGCTGTTTAGAGTTCAATTGGTGCTTCTGTGTCAGCTATGATAAGAAAAAAAGAGCTACTACCCAGACATCACTGGACTGTCTTTTTCAAGAGGATAGATAGAACTGAATCCAACAAGGAACCAGAACCTGTGCCATTATTGTCAGGAATGAATAAAATTGCAGCTTGCCCTCCGCCTCCTATTGCTGAGGATCCTTCGGTTCTATACCTTCCTCTCACTCTCCCTCCTGCAGTCACCCTCTTCCCTGCTCTTCCTGCATGTTCATTTGATGCCAGCCCCAATATGTCAGCTGTTGTACTGTACTACAGTACTTTTCAAGGTACTTACTATAAGATTAGAAATGCTTTATTTTCTGCATTTCTTAAGTATTGTTTGTGTGAAACGTAGTATAAACCTACTATAGTACAGTACAACATAGCCAGCTGCGTTAGTGCGGTACCTAGGCTAATTTTGTTGGATTGAAGAAAAAATTGGACTTACAGATGCACTCTTGGAATGGAAATCATTCTTTACTGGAGAAATCCAAGTGCTTTATAGAAAAGCATGCTGAACCTGGTGCATTTATTTCTTTATTTTTTAATTGGAGGATAATTGCTTTACAATGTTGTGTTGGTTTCCGCCATACATCAACATGAATCAGCTGTAGATGTACATGTGTCCCCTCCCTCTTGAATCTTCATCCCACCCTGCACCCCATCCCACCCCCTAGGCTGACAGAGCACTGGGTTGAGTTCCCTGTGTCATATAGCAAATCCCCACTGACTATCTATCTATTTTTACACATGGTTGTGTATATATCTCAATGGTACTCTCTCAACCCATCCAGCCCTCTCCTTCTCCCACTGTGTCCACAAGTCTATTATCTATGTCTGTGTCTCTATTGCAGCCCTGAATATAGCTTCACCAGTGTTACCTTTTCTAAATTCCATATATATACGATGACATATAATATATGTCTTACTCCTTTTGACATACTTCAATCTATGTAACAGGTTCTATGTTCACTCACCTCACTAGAACTGATTTGAATTTTTCCTTTTAATGGCCAATTAATATTCAATTGTATAGATGTACCACAACTCTTCATCCATCCATGTGTTGATGGACATCTATGAACCTGGTGCATTTTTAAGGAAGATAATAACACTGAATAAACTCAGCCAAAGAACTATTGATGAAGATTCATAATATTGCATAGGAGATGGTGATCAAAATCTTGCCCAGCAAAAAGGCAAATGGTTGCCTGAGGATGTTTTACAAATACCTGATAAAAGAAGAGAAGCAAAGGCAAAGGAGAAAAGGAAAGCTATCAAGGAAACATTTCATGCATGATGGGCACAATAAAGGACAGATATGATATGGAGCTAACAGAAGTGGAAGATATTAAGAAGAGGTGGCAAGAATACAAAGAAGAACTGAACAAAAAGATCTTAATGACCCGGATAACCATAATGGTATGATCACTCACCTAGAGCCAAATATCCTGGAGTGGGAAGTCAAGTGGGCCTTAGGAAATATCAGTATGAACAAAGCTAGTGGAGTTGATGGAATTCAAACTGAGCTATTTCAAATCCTAAAAGATGATGTTGTGAAAGTGCTGCACTTAATATGCTGGCAAATATGGACTACTCAGCAGTGGCCACAAGGCTGGAAAAGGTCAGTTTTCATTTCAATCCAAGGAAGGGCAATGCCAAAGAATGTTTAAACTACTACTTAATTGCACTCATTTCACACACTGGCAAAGTAATGCTCAAAAATCCTTCAAGCTAGCCTTCAGCAATATGTGAACTGAAAACTTCCAAATGTACAAGCTGAATTCTGAAAAGACAGAAGAACCAGATATCAAATTGCCAACACCCATTGGATCACAGAGAAAACAAGAGAATTCCAGAAAATCATCTACTTTTGCTTCATTGACTACACTAAAGTCTTTGACTATGTAGATCACAACAAACTGTGGAAAATTCTTCAAGAGATGGGAATATCAGACCACCTGACCTGCCTACTGAGAAACCTTTATGCAGGTCAAAAGGCAACAGTGAGAACCAAACATGGGACAACAGGCTGGTTCCAAATTGGGAAAGGAGTATGACAAGGCTGCATATTGTTACCCTGCTTATTTAACTTATATGCAGAGTACATCATGTGAAATGTTGGACTGGCTGAAGCACAAACTAGAATCAAGATCGCTATGAGAAAAATCAATAACCTCAGATATGCAAATGATACCACCCTAATGGCAGAAAGTGAAGAGGAATTATAGAGCCTCTCAATGAAAGTGAAAGAGGAGAGTGAAAAAAGCTGGCTTAAAGCTCAACATTCAAAATATGAAGATCATGGCATCCGGTCCCATCACTTCATGGCAAATAGATGGGGAAACATTGGAAACAGCAAGAGACTTTTTTTTTCCCTTGGGCTCCAAAATCACTGTGAAGTGTGACTGCAGCCATGAAATTAAAAGATGCTTGCTCCTTGGAAAAAAAGCAATGACAAACCTAGACAGTGTATTAAAAAGCAGAGATATTACTTTGCCAATAAAGGTCCGTCTAGTCAAAGCTATGGTTTCTCCAGTAGTCATGTATGGATGTTAGAGCTGGACAATAAAAAAGGCTGAGCACCGAAGAACTGATACCTTTGAACTGTGGTGCTAGAGAAGACTCGAGAGTTCCCTTGGACAGCAAGGAGATCAAGCCAGTCAATCCTAAAAGGAAATCAACACTGAGTATTCATTTGAAGGACTAAACCTGAAGCTGAACCTCCAATACTTTGCCCACCTGATGTGAAGAGCTGACTCTTTGAAAAAACCCTTGATTCAGGGAAAGATTAAAGGGAGGAGGAGAAAGGAACCAACAGAGGATGAAATGGTTGGATGGCATCACTGACTCAATGGACATAAGTTTGAGCAATCTCCAGGAGATGGTGAAGGACAGAAAAGCCTGGATGCTGCAGTCCATGTGGTCACAAAGAGTCAGACACAACTGAGCAACCAAACAACAAAACTCAGCTTGCATAGAAAATATGACAATAAAACTGCAGTGTTCTTCATATAGAGACATTGGACTTTTAACCTACCCAGAAAGCTTGGGCTCAGCTTCAATTTTACCTTACAACTTTTTCTAAAGCTTTAGTAAAATAAATTATATGGTATCTAAAATTGTGCCTGAAACCCACCAATAATTGCTCAATAAATTATTAGTAGTATTCTTTCATAGAATCCAATTTTCACAGATTCTATAAAATCAAGTTTATCTTAGATTAATGGTCATTTACCATACAGGACTTCCCTTGTGGCTCAGCTGGTAAAGAATCCACCTGCAATGTGGGAGACCTGGGTTTGATCCCTGGGTTGGAAAGATCCCCTGGAGAAGGGAAAGGCTACCCACTCCAGTATTCTGGCCTAGAGAATTCCATGGACTGCATAGTCCATGGTGTCACAAAGAGTTGGACACAACAGAGTGACTTTCACTTCACTTTCACCATACAGGAAGATTTACAATAGTAGAATTATTTCTAAGAAACATATTAAATCACATGAGTTAATAAGCAAACATAAATAAAAATCTGGAAAACTCAATTTTCACTATTAATTTAAGAAAATCATAACACACCACACTATGGTTAAATATCCCAAGCATTACTAGCCTAAATGTATTGATGTAATATCTTAGAATACTTTAGAAAATATAATGGCATAGATATCTGTAATCTCAAGAGTGATCAAGTAATTTAAACTCAGGGAAAATTTTATAACAATAAAATATTTTGATGGGTTTCAAATATACATAACAAGAGTTTATAGATTATTTAATGTTCATATAAAAATTGCATGACAAGCAAAGAAAATTGTTAATTTATAAGTAGTAAATAGCAAATTTAATAATTTTATATAGGCTACCAGTAAATTTAAATATCCTATAGAATAAGGCAACTAGCTATTAAAATGTCATCAGACAATGAAAGAATATATTAATTTAGTATTAAATCAGGAATTTTATTTCAGTTCAGCTCAGTTCAGTCCCTCAGCCGTGTCTGACTCTTTGCAACCCCAAGGACTGCAGCACACCAGGCCAATAAAGTGTTGCTTTAATAGAGTAGAATTTTAATAGAATGCTGCAATATTTTTAAGAATGCTTCTATGTAATAGCTCATTCTTACAACATGATAGGTTTCCAACTTAAGCCTTGGGGTATATTTAATACTCTTTGATGCATAGAAAATATTGAATTCTAATTAAAAAAAAATTAGAAATTTTTATATTTCAGCATAACTTTGAAATATCATCTAAAGTAGTCCCACTCAAAAACAGCCTGAAATACTTTCTACTATCAAATTTATAAAATACATAAATATGGGGCATGTCTCTTGGTATGAATTTGCTAACTGAAAATATCAGATCTGTTTTAAGGTTTTCTGGATACCCATGTCCTTTAACTTCGTGCCAGGTTTTACACGTTTGGGAGGATGATGTTACAAGTGCTGGGTTGGAACAAAGTCCAGTATATTTAAGAAAACCAGTAAAATTGTAGGATAATGCCTGCCATATTCATAGGACTATTACAGATTTAATTTAAGACTATGTGTTTTATAAAAGTCCCTTGAAAACTAGGCCTCTAGAGTCCGTATTCTTGCTCCTGGGTCAAGACCCCTGAACTAAGATCTAAAACCTGATGCAGTAAAAGCCTGGAGATGAGGTCAGGGTTCTCCCTATGTTCCAGTATTTTAGAAATCATACCAATTAACCTTCTGTAATAAACAGAACAAAAAAATTTAGAGATAATTTTTTTATTTAATTATTTAAATAACTGTAAATTTCCCAACTTCAAAAAGATTACTCTGCACTTAAAACTGTCTTTATTTCCCAAATGTGAAGAAGACTGTTTTGAAGAAAACCATAGCTTCCCGGGTGGCACAGTGATAAAGAATCCGCCTGCCAGTGCAGAAGACTCCAGAGACATGGTTTCAATCCAGGGTCCAGAAGATTCCCTGGAGTAGGAAATGGCAACCCACTCCAGTACTCTTGTCTGGAAAATTCCATGGACAGTGGAGCCAGTGGGCTACAGTCCATGGGGTTGCAAAGAGTGGGACACAACTGAGTGACTGAGTATACACAATGACATTAGAAAATTAATATCAAAATCTCCTTAACGCCTTCTTGAGCTCCCTCTGCTGATTTTCAGACAGTTGTTAACCTAACTAAAATGTTCAACAAAACATATATAATTAACGAGATGTCCAGTTGAGTGCTAGCATCTGGAGCCATTTTCACAGCTGGGTACACACTTCTACTCCAGACATTACCAATTAAGCTGTACTATTTGTGCAAAGACAGAGAAACAAGCTCTGAAAGACTTTTCCGTTACTCAGGCTTCAGGAAACCTGGGAAAGAGGACATTTGCCAAAAGAAAATAAACACAGGTAGAGGATAATTATTTGAAATTGCAGTTGCCATGAATTGTAAATATGTAAAATTAAAATGCAAAGCATTTTCTAGAAACTTTCCTCTTTACTTTGTTTAGCTCAATTAATTACAGCTTCATGAGCAATCTCACCAAAGAAAATAAGTCAAGCAAAGCATTGGTGCAGTTTGTGCAAGTTCTTTTAAGCCTTACTTTTTTGTAAATATACTATTTTTTGCAACTCTGCTATAGAATTGAGATATTGTGCATCCAATTGTTGCATTTATTTTATTAAGTTATATGTGTGTTTTTATTGCATTTGTTTTCTTTTGCTTTTTCCTTACATGGTTCCATGATGTCACACTTTTTGGTAAAAAGAACACAATTACATAATAACTAATAAATACTGTGGTTTCTCAAGCATGTGCACAAACCCCAAAGGCATTTTAAGCATGTCTCTTTCCTTAATAATGCCATAGTGTCTGGGATAAAGGATCATTTGATAGAAATACCAGCCCACTGGATCACTGCTTCAAAGGAACACAGATTTCACAACACTTAAGTTCCTATGAAAGAATGTGAAATTTTGAACAAATAAACTATACAACGCACAAAGAATACAAACTAATTTTTGGATCAACTTAAAGTCTAGAATTTAGATGCAACACATTCTGCATAACATGTTTAAAAGTGGAAAGAAAAATTAATCTATGTGACAGTTTAAATATACTGTCGTACCAAATAGGGGGAGACTAATTTTCATTAGTGAGAAAATCACAAATAAAAAGAATACAATTTTTTTCATGATGTCAATCTTTGGGTTTTTGCCTATCATTTGACATTAAGAATGAGAAAGGAACCCTCCCACCTAGGTTATTGGTGGGAATGTAAATTGATGTAGCCGCTATAAAGAACTGTATGGCAGTTCCTTAAAAACTAAAAGAAGAGTTACCATATGGTCCTACAATCTCATCCCTGGGCACATATCCAGAAAGAAAAAAAGTATAATTTGGAAGGATACATGCACCCCATTGCACACGGCAGCACTATCTACAAATAGCCAAGGCATGGTAGCAACCTAAATATCCATTGACAGATGACTGGATAAAGAAGATATGACACATGTATAAAATGGAATATTAGTCAGCCGTAAAAAAAAAAAAACCAGGGAAATCATGCCACTGGTAGCAACATGCATAAACCTAGAGACTGTCATACTAAGTGAAGTAAGTCAGACAGACAAAGATAAATACCATATGATATCACTTATATGTAATCTAAGAAAAAAGATGCAAATGAATTCATTTACAAACCATTAAAACACAGACGTAGAAAATACAAAGGGAAAAGGAGGGGAGAGATAAATTAGGAGTTAGGGATTACCATATTCACACTGACATATGAAAAATAGATAAACAGAAAGTTCCTACTATATAGCACAGGAAACTATGCTCAATGTTTTGTATTAAACCTGTAGGGGTAAAGTATCTGAGAAAGAATATATATACATATATATGTGTGTGTGTATATGTATATACACATATATATGAATCATTGTATGCCTGAAACTAATACATCATTGTAAATTAACCGTATTTCAATTTTAAAAAATGAAAGATATTCCAAAGAAGATACTTAAATGACCAAGAGGTACATACATAGATGACATGCTCAACATCACTAATCACCAGGGAAATGCAATCAAAACCACAAGGAAATCACCTCACACCTTCTCTCATAGCTACTATCAAAAAGAGTACAAATAACGGGTCCTAAGGAGGATGTGGAGAAATGGTTAACCCTTGCGCACTGTTGAGAGAAATTGAAATTGGTGCAGTCACTTTGAAAAACAATCTGGAGGCTTCTTAAAAATTTTTAAATAAAATCCCATGACACAACAATCCTATTTCTGGGCATTTATCTAAAATAATTGAAAAATATATGTGTATACCCATGTTCATTGCAGTATTACTCACAATAGCCTTAAGCAATGTCAACTTGTAAGAAACTACTTAATGAATACCTTTGAACAGCAGAGTTGGCTCCTATGATGACCCCTGTTTTCGGCAGCACCCTCACCCCTTAGCAATCCTTTCCCTATTCTCCTTTTTACCATAACACTGATCAATACCAGAGATTATCCTTTGTCTTTATTGGTTTGCCTATCATCTACCTTCCCACAGAAAGAAAAGAGTTGGGAACTCTTTCTCTCTCATTTCTGCTTAACCTTTAGCAGCTGAAAGGGAATCTGAAACACAATAGGAACTTTGTCCATACTGAATTAATAGTTTATTTTATAATATATATGATCTGTTTAAAAATAATTATTATATTAAAATTAAAAGCTGAATTTATACATAAGTTTTTTAGCTTTTGTCAAAATAAAATTACCTTAATTGTATATAAACTATAAAAGGTATAAATTCAATGAAATGTTTCTATATAATTAATGATAGTAAAAGTAACTGTGCAATTATTTACCTATAATTAGACCAAATAAGCAAAAACAAAATTAATAATATCATACGTGTGACATTCTTTTAAAACAACATTCTCTTAAATTGTGAAATTTCTCTCTCAAACTGAAGATAAAATATATTTCTTGTATTTTTTTTCTAAATAGAAAGCTTACATATTTTCACCTTTTACACAACGTCATTATCATCCATAGAGCATAATATTAAATATAAATTCCTTATTTTCATGGGAAGGTCTATGCTTGATGTTGCATGAAAAAGGATAATAATAAAAAATCCTTTGTGTGGTTTTTCAAGTAGTCAAGGATCAAATACAAAAACATTAAAACAAAGCAGATTACCAAAATCTAAAATCTAAAAACATTAACTAATCCATGAGCATAATTCCTTAACAGTTTTACACGTATAAAATACTCTACAAATTTATTATAATCTTACATGTATGAGAGCACTACCTAACTGAAGCAAATATAAAAATGTAGTAACTTCAATGAACATTAAATAATAATATGTATATGAAATAATTGTAAACCACAAAGTTTTATACACATGGAAGGAACTCCTAAGCTTCTTCCTTTAAAAATAGCTTAAAGTTAATTGGATAGAATGCCAAACCGTACACTGCATAAAATCTAGGTCATAAATGCTGGAGAGGAGAAAGAATGACTCAGAGGCACTATAGTGATGAAAAAAGATTCTAAAGTTCAATTCAAACTTTAACCCGATACAGTAGACAGAAATCTAACATGAATCCCAGTGACCCACATTTGTGCATAAGCACCTCAACTTATGTGTAAGCATAGCCTTTATCATGATTTTGACCAACAGAATATGGCAAAGGTTATGTGATAGTGCTCTTTTGGTTGTTACAGTCTATGGTAAAGAGAACAGATCTTAAGAAGCAAGTAAGGTTTTAAATCAGTTCACTTTATGTATGTCAAAAAGGAGATTAGTCTTTCTAAAAAACGCAGATTATTCTCGCTGAACCTGATCTAATGAGGTTTCTTTTAAAGAAAAGCAATTCTGGAGGTCAGACCAAAAAGTCAGTGAGTTCTTTTCTGGCTTTGAAGAAACCATCTTCCATGAGTTCTGAGCTGCAAAGAAATAAATCCAACCTACAGCCTGGAGGAGGAAGCTGAGCCTCAAATAAGAGTCTAGCCCTGGATGAAAACTTGATGTGAGATCCTAAACAAAAGACCCAGCTCGCCTGTATCCAGACTTGTGACACACGGAGGCTTTGAGAGAATCTTAGTGATATCCAGGGTGACAGGGACAAGCCATTTGTTACAACAAAAACCAGAGGCTGAAAAGTACACATGAGCATAATACACTCTTAGATCATGAGAAAACTTGGCTGGATACAGGAGTGGGAATTCTGAAAGCTGGAATTCTGAAAATACAATAGCCCAGGTAAGGCCCATGCTTTATATGTTGACCTATCTCTGTTTTACAAATATGCATTGCACATATGAGAGAACTGAAAATCAGTTTTGCTTGCAGAGTGTAGAGTCAATTAGAAGAATCTTAAAAACAAACAGAGAATTTCAACTTAATACAGTAAAAATCAGAGATCCACTGACGATTTCAGAATGCAGCCACATTTGAAAGCTTACTTTAATCAAGAGGAATCTCAAAGAGGTAAGAAGTCTGTATCTGCAGAGGATAATGGTTATGATCATGCAGCTGCTTCAGACAGAACTTGGTCTGAGTCCTAGCTCCATGGGCTGCATAACTCCTAAAGCTTTGGTCTCCCAATATCTACCTGTTAAGCTGTTGTGAATATAAAATAGAATGATGTTTATAAATACCTAACAAATGCATGGCATGCTACAAGTCATCAAAAATGTTACTTTGCCATTACAATCATGAATTGTTATCACTACAGGAAGAACCAGGAATTAGTAAGATCAATGTAGAAAATGTAAAAATAAAATTCTGGTTGACATGGGACAGTCTGGGTCAAGGTAAAAGTGAAAAAAGAATAGAAAATTGAGAAAAGTTACATGCATTAGATAAAGTTACACGCCAAAAGGGGGATAAAAAAGTCAAAACATATATATAACACAATGATGTGTTATATATATAACACAATATAACAATAATGATGCAAGTTTAAAAGGTGTACAAAATCCCAGGCCTAGGTGAATGGAAAAAGTGTGTCACTAACTGACAGGTAGAAATAGGCTCGTGGACCATGGTGAGGATGAGATGATGAGTTTGTGGAGTTTGTCCTGTCATCATAAAATCAGAGTTAAAATATCTAGCAGACACTTTGTAAATACATTTGTGGAGTTCAAATGTGGGCCAGAGTCATGGATTTGGAAGTTATCTACGAAGGGAGAATGACTATAGCTGTTATAATGAATGAGCCTCCTGCAGGGCTCTAGTAAGAATGAGGAACAGTGAATAGTATGCAAAATGGTGCAGAAATTTCAAGATTAAAAACTTTTACACCAGGCTTCATTTCAAAAGTAAAATTCTGAGTATCGTTAATCAACACATAACATATTTAATAAAAGCCCTATAAAATTTTCCACTTTCAAGTTAAACTTTTCCACATTCAAGTTAAACTTTTCCACAAATCAAACTTTTCCATCTCCTTTGGGATCCACTTAATAAGGACAACCCAAAACTCAGATAATGAGGATTCACCAGGGGCTCTGACGCAACTGTGCGGCTCTCCTGGGAGCTGTGTTGTTATTACTGCCACCAGCTCTCACCTCTTCTACTCAGTCAACCTAAATGCCATGTGAAAGCAAAGAACATCAATTACCAGCCAACACTTCCCTTTGTATTAATACCTCAAATAGAAGAAACAATAGAATAAAGTACTGACTGTTTCCTAAGTTTTCAATAGCCCACTTAAACTACCTCTCTTTGTATTATGCTTTGAAACTACTAATATTATTTTGATCATTTCATCTCATAGACGGAAATATTAGCAGCTAACTAGCCTGAAGGTTTAAATGTGAGCAGTGTTTTATAACACAAGTTGCATTGCTTGAAGTTTAGTTCAAGATGTATTTGGAATTGAACTTGATATCTAGGAGGACTTTTTAGAGAATGAAACAAATAAACCAAAAAAACATGAACTCTTTGGAAATTACTCTGTTATACTGTTTCTTATTCTATTTGAGATATAAAGGGAAATATTGTTTCCTAATATTATGGTCTATGAGATTAAGTAATGTAGGACCTCTAACATTAAATACAGAGGAAAAGCTCCTTAAGATTTTTGATATAAATTCTAAAGTTTGTATACTAAAGAATATATGTGCTATGCTGTGCTAACTAGTTTCAGTCGTGTCCAACTCTTTGTGACCTATGAACTGTATCCCACTGGGCTCCTCTGTCCACGGGATTTTTCCAGGCAAGAATACTGGAATGGGTTGCCATGCCCTCCTCCAGGGGATCTTCCCAACCTAGGGATCGAACTCATGTCTTTTACATCTCCTGCATTGGCAAACAGGTTCTTTACTGCTAGTGCCACCTGGGAAACCCAAAGAATATATGACATAAAATTATTTCAACAAAACTTAATAATTAAGGGAAAGATGGGGCAAGAGGGAAAATTAGCATTCACATTTAGTAAAGAAAGTAACAAAAAAAAAAGTCTAGGTTTAAATGACACACCCATTTGAATACCTGACTTAAACAGAGGTGATAAAAGTGGACAGTAGAAGCAAAATGGGTGAGCTAAGCTCAGTTGCCTAATCCATCTATTCTTAATTGTGTGACTATGGGCTGAAGAAGTAGAAAGTTTTGACCTGTGTGTCTGCTTTCTCTTATCTAAAATGAAGATAATAGAAAATCTACATAGTCATGTAAAAGGAAAATGACTTAATATGGATAAATTAACCTAATATGAATAAAATGTGTATGTATACATATTAATACCTTAAATAGCATCTTTTTTCTATATTATTCCTCTTCTTGTACAGGCAAATCAAGGTTCACAGACCATATGCTCAGGTATCAATAAGTTATTTATCACGAGCAGCAAAAAAGTGCTTACTAGTAGTAGCTCACTGGCCCTCTTTCTTTAGAAAGATTAATGGGACCACTTCCTTACTCTTAAATGAGGTAATCCAGAGTTCAGTTGACTCCAAGACCACAACAAAACCTGTGGCTTTGAGAAAAAGGGGCACATAACTCCAAAGGGCAGGGGGCATTTGTCACTTTATGTGTATAAGGACTTTTACTTTGAAGACTTTAGAAACTAGAAAAAATAAGGCCTTGCTGGTCATTAAAACACTGTCTAATGTTTTTGGTGAAAGTGGAAAGGAAAATTATTTTCATTTCATCATCATCTTTGGGGAATACAATTCAGACTTATGTTTTAATTGCTACTCTGCGTGTTTTAATTGGTACCTTGGTGTTACTTGAGCAGAAAAAAATATATCACTGAAGTAAGTTCCTCTTAATTGTCAATTATGATGAATATATTTAAATAAAACTCAATGAACAAAAAGTGTTTTCAACTCTTCTGCATTGTGTTTTAGAATTGTTAAAAGTGCTATGAACCAATTTGAGTTGGAATAATATTCCTCTGCATTGTGTTTTAGAATTGTTAGAAGTGCTATGAACCAATTTGAGTTGAAATAATATTCCTCTGTATTGTGCAAATGAACACACTAAGCAAAGTATTTGTAGATGTATACTAAGTGAACCTCATGTGTCTCTTCTAGAGATTATAATTTGCAAATCATTTATCATTAACCATACTTTGTGCAGAATCAGTGCAGCACAATAATATCTTCATTATGTACACATTCATTCTGCTACTTATCCTTGGCAAAGTTTTGCTTCCAATTGTCCTTTCCCTTGCCAATCAGTCATTCAGAGAGCTTCCGAATGACATGTTCATGGCAAAAACAAAGCAAAAAAAAACTTGTGTGTGCTCAAGCTTACTAGCCTAAACAAATTTTTAAAATAACAATAATTAAAAACTAGTTTCATCACCAAAAAGTATATGTTGCATTGTAGCTTAGTATGTAAATTATTTTTATATTAAGTAGCATTTCTTGAGCTTGCAAGTTCCAGATCAGTCCCACTGGTTTATGGTACAGCAGACTTTACCTAGACAGATAGATCAATAACATATATATATTTATACACACACACATATATACAAATATATAGCACATGTATATAACATGCATATACTCATTAAGAGTGCTATATGATTGCTTCATTCTTGTTTCAGAAAATCCATATTAAAACTCATTAGAATTCTGAATGTATCAAAAACACTATCTTATCTCATAGTTTATCTCATAATAGAAAATATCAACTGCTTCAATACCAAGGTGATTAGGAAGAAAGAGACCAATTGTTTTGTTGTGTGGTGACCAATTTAACAAGCAAACTGGGATTTTCCACAAGGGACCCTATAGCTCACCTTAAGTAGACTAAGCCTGAAGGATTTTGGAGGTGTTGGAGAAGGTGATTAAGTTCATTTCGTACAAAATAATTGGTCACATGGCTGTTAGAATGATGTTAACAACAGGAAGTACTTTAGTAGCTTATTAGTTCTTAAGAGTCTTATGAACTTATTACAGAGTATAATATATATATGTTATCAAGCATACTACATTACGTATATAAAGTCTATTACATAGTAAGTTAAAATATACTAGAGATAGTATGTTAATTTGGGGCAAATATGAAGGATTAAAAGGAACATATTACTTAAAGTATTTGGTTTCATGGATGAAAGAGTATTTAACATGAAATCTGGCCATCACAGAGAGAAAATTTTCAATAAACTACCAAATAATAATTATAATTCATAAGTTACTTAATAGCTTATGTTACTTTTAAGAAGTCAACTATCTAAACTTTATATCATACTTCAGATTTACTACTTTTTGATTTTTCTATTGTATGTGTCAATAACTTTTTAAGAAAAATAATATGTAGCCTTGATTAAATCCAAGTTATTTCACCATTGTCTTGAATCCCCCCAAACATACATAGTTATTAATCATATTTGCAAGGAAACAAGACACCTATCTGGCAATATTATTTGTTTACTTTTCATCCAGATCAATTTGCCTTAAGAAATTGAAGAACAAGAAAGGCAACTATTTGAACATATCACATGACATTAAACTATTTCAATAATTTGCATACTTTCCATAATTTGTAAAAGGTCATTATCTTGAAGTAGAAAGCTCTTTATACATTTGCAATATCTATGAAATGAAATGAATTAATGACTAACAGAGTATCTGTTGTTATGGTATTGGCTAGCCCCTTGAATTTCATATGGACAGGTTTTAATTCCAAAATATGGTCATTTCTTTATGGAGCAAATATTTATTGAAGGACCACCACATGTGAGTATTTTTAATAGAAGTCCTCAAAGTTGACAATTTTACTTGTTTACAGTTAGAACTGCATTCTGTATCCAAATGGTATCTCTTTTGTGCTAATTTGGGGCTTATTATGGTCAGCTAATTTTACCTCACTTCAGAATATATAAAAGCTAAATGTAGGAAAATCAGTACAAAATGTTTCTCATATTTTAAATTTGCAGTCTCACTGAACCTACCCCAGTAGTCTCATTATTTCCAATAACACATTTTGATTTTAGTGTCTCATCATCTCATTTTGACAACTCTAAACTTCATCTAAAAGAATGCTAGACACTGGCAGTTCAAGCTTTACTATTTCTACCCAAACAAAGACATACATCTTGGAAAACTTTATGGACAAATAAGTCAATGAGATACTTACTTGGGTGAATATGGTGTTTGTATATGTTGCTACTTTTAAACTAAGTTATAAAATTAAAAAATATGTTTATGCTTCAGTGCAATAAATAAAACTAAAAAAAAAAATTAAAGCCATTATTCTGTTTAAAATTACACTGTCTGACTATTTATACCAAGCTTTAAAGAAGAAAATGTCAAAATGTACAGAAGAGAAGAATGATACTCTATGTAATTAAAGAGGCTGTTTGGTATAAGCTTCATGGCCCAGTGTTCCAGAGATCATAGTTTGATTTTCTAGCTGCTTAGTTCTTAAAATTTTCTACCGCTTTGATGTAAGATAGCATGACTGATGGGAATCTTACAAAAAACATCTGCTTAGGTAAAACCTGAGAACAGCTAAAGAATTTACATTTGACCTCTAGTGCTTGAAATAATATCCATTTCTTGTAACAATCACTCTCATGTAGGACTGTGCTATTAATAAGATGAAAAATCTACCCAAAGGAATTATTTTAAATAATAAACTCTAAACCTAAAGTTTATCTTAGGACACATAATGCAACTAGAGTAGAAATTTTTATGATAATTAAACCACACAAATTTTTAAACTTAGTGTACTTTTAGTTGCTGAAAAACATAGCCTTAGTGAGTTGAACAAAATTTATCATCTGAAACAACTCATATTTTACCCATTCCTATTAATAAAGGACATCTAGTTGCCACCTGAACTCTCTTCCTGAAATGTAAAAAACCTTCTTCCCATGTTTTGCCAGTCATCATTTATAATTGATCTAATGTCATTAATGACATAAATGAAAGGACATAATATTACTTATCAGACAAATCATCTTGCCTAGCAAAAAAGTCATAAATAGTAATAGAAACACACAGAACACCAGCTAACTTCTATCATTTAATAATTCTTCACTATGAGAAGTACTGTTGAGTGGTTTTCTGCACTGAATTCTTCCTCCATAAACACCCAAAACACACTGTCAATTCACAAAAGGAATGTAGCTTCAAAAGAAAATCTCCTAAGTAGAGAAAAGCTCTCTGTTAAGCATGCAAGAGGTTAAACATTGCTGAAATAGCGAGACATTTTCCCAGCCCACGCTTCCCAGTTGCATTCAAATTACCAACAGCAGTAGCGACTATAATACAAGCTAATACTGTATTATTAAATCAGAGCTTCCCATTTACATCCACCTCTAACCTGAGAGGGTGGAGGGGGATGACATTCACTAGTCAATAGCAGAACAAACAGCCCCCAAATTGGAAATACACATGACCTTGGGGTGCACAATTTTGAGACCAAGTTTCACAAGTTTTATATGGATCTACTGCATAACAACACATCTAAATGAACCCAGCATGGTATAAATGGTCCTCTTCTAGCCACCTCCTCTACAAAATAATGTGAAGAAAGCTCTGCACTTTGCGGTCTATGATTTAGATACCATAGGCAATATTGATTAATCAGAGATTAGTCCACTCACATATTTTTTAAGGTTGTATTTGTTTTAAACAACTTGTTGGATGGTTTATTTAACATAATTTACTAACATATTTGAGGACTTGCATCGAATATTTCCTTTCCTTTGAGCTATGCTAGAAGTGTTTCTCTACAAAATTTATATTTATAAAGCAAGATGTAACACAATGACATTAAGTTCACAAAAATAAAAAACAAAGCCCTCAACTTCCTCTCTTGAATTCAGTGCCTAATCACCAACAGACGTTCTTGTAATAGTAATTATTAAAATAGCTGTTTCAATTAATACCAACTATCCCGTTTCAAATTATAAAAATAATCATAACTTGCTCTTAAATATTTGTATGGCATTGCTCCCCCATTTGTAAAAATGTATAATAATATTCTTTTTCTTACCTTATTTCCAGAGTCAAAAAGTCTCCCAGAAAGGTTCCTAACCAGTGTGGATATGTAAATCACAATAATAAAAATAATTTAAAAAAAAAACTAAAAAATGATCTTAGTTGGGAAAAGAGGGAAATAGTTTGGTCTGAAACTATAGAAATCCCCGAAGTCACGCCTGAATGGGCGCCCAG
The DNA here is from genome assembly GCF_910594005.1 of Cervus elaphus. Lineage (NCBI taxonomy): Eukaryota > Metazoa > Chordata > Mammalia > Artiodactyla > Cervidae > Cervus > Cervus elaphus. Next base: position 35,341,617 of record NC_057819.1, read on the forward strand.
GTGGCAAACGGAGGACTCTCTCCCACGTCCGATACCACACTCCTTTATCAAGTTGATAGGGTCCAGCTAGGGAAGAGGGTCCGGCGGCACGGAGGGTGGGAGAGGGCGTTGCCTGGAGCCGCGGGAGCAGCCGGTCCGCGGGCGTCCCAGGTTCAGCACCGACAGCGCGGTGGACAGCACCCGCTCCTCTCCCCACCAGTTTGTCTCAGTCACTGAACCAGGCTGATTCTCGCGCCTCCTCCCGGAGCAAGGGCGGCTGCCACTCAACCCGGGCGCGCCCCGCCCCTGCCATCTGACGTAACGATTTTGCATTTCAGCTCCGAGGGAGGTGCGGGGCCGCCCCCTGGATTGGGCTTCTGCTGGGGTCAGCTGAGGCAGTGGAAGCGACCGAATCCAGCCTGAGTATCAACGTGGGCATCATTGGACTTCAGGCTCCAGCAAAACCAGCCTTGAAGAAACCGAACGCTCTCGGCGCAGCTGGAGCTTTGCCTTCGCCGGGACCCTGGGTCCTGTGCGCTCCGGAAACCTCAGCTGACAGCTTTGACAGGAGAAGGGGCAGAGGGGGCAGCGGAGCAGAGGGCATGCTCGGGGAGCGGAGGGGGGGTGGCTGGGTGGGTGAAGGACCGCGGATCCAGGGACAGAAGGAGTTCATGCAGCCGCTCAGAAGATTAAAAAAATCCCTTTTGATCTTTCCGTTCAAACTTCCCTGCTTCGCCCTGCCATTTGTTTACTGGAAAGAATGTGTTTGGTCTTCGTTCCTTTTCCTAGGTTCACGAAACTGCTAGAGGGACTCACTGCAGCAGAAACTTGTTCTGGAGAAGAAAAAACGCTTTGAGTACTGGGAGAAAATGTGAAAGCTTGCAATACTTGTCACTTGTAAACAATATTGTCTTAATTTTGTTTATATGAGTACTGCGTAGCATATCTCTGACTTCGTGGGTTCCTATAAAATCTGTGGAGCAGCATTCTTGTGATTTAAATACACTGTCAAGTTAAATGGATTTGGAGATTCCAGGGTTAAAAAACATCACTTAACAATGAAGAAAGTGAGAGTTCCCAAATTCAACTTCCATTGCCAAAATCCTGAAGGTTATGCAATATTTATTATGTCTAATATATCAGTTCTCTGAAAGATGGGGTAGGCTGGAAGCATTTCATAGCCTTTAGCAATTCTCTCAGTGTATGTGATGTTTCTTGTCCCAGTGAGGCTCTAAGTCCCTTGACAGCAAGAGAAAGGGGGCTGCCCTGTCAGATTCCTTGTAGACAAACATTTTTAGTGAACAGAAAAGATCAATCATCCCAAAGGGTCAGTATCCACATACTGACCCCAACTGCTTCCTACAGTCATCAGGACTGACTTGTACAAAGAAATGGGCAAGTAAAATAAGCCTAAATTTTCTCAGTTGGATAAAACATTTTTCATAGAAAATTGTTTATTCAAGAAATTTCATAGCATTCAACATATCATATTTTCATGAAAAAATGCATACATACTGATATGTGTCATCCTATTCCTGAAGTCTGAAATTATTTTGCACTGGATTCATTTATGAGTGCTTTCAGGGACTCTGATGGAATGAATTCACTTGTTTATTTTCCTATCAGAAAAAATGAATAATAATTTTGATTTTCTGCAATTCTTAAGAAATTATTTCAAGGAGCATATTTAATTTGTGGTCATATATACACAAAAACCTTCTTAATTGTTACTTAAACAGGAGTAACACTGAGGGGGAAAAAAGCATATTATTTTTGTTTCTGAGGGACTTTTCTTTTTTCTGTTTTGTATCCATATGAACCTTGTTTTTTCAGCATTATTCCCAATTTTGTCAGTTTCTTTACCAAATATTGAAGTTCTTGGGAATATCCTTCCAACACATCTAGACCATGTTTGTATTCCAGGTAATCTGCAACATTTTATTTTCTTATAACCACTATAGATTTTATGTAAATATATAAATAACCAGTGCTGTGTCTTTTTGCACTGCTTCCTACAAACACACTCACATATATACACACATTCACATAAACTCACATATTCTGAAAGCCCCTCAATTCACAAAGTGATTTTAATAATGGCTTCTAACGCCACAGTAGAGCAGGAGAGATGACATTTGGAGGCAGATGGCCATTCTACAATTGTAATTGCCACGGAGCAATTGAATAACCTCTTTTTAGGCTGATGAAAGCACATGTGTTTTTCTTCTTTGGAAATGTCACATGACATATTTTGGTCTGCTTCCTGCCAACCTGCCAAAATGTAAGAGAAGATTTAAAAGTTCACTATGGAAATATATAGAGAACATTATAAAAATTCCTACACAATTCCACAAAAGTCTGTGTCATACATTGTTTAACAGACACTATTTTTCAGATCATTTCAGTAATCATATTGTTTGGGGCTACGGATTCAATTAAGGCAAGCATAATATTATGCAAAAATCTAAGGGGATAAAACTGGAAAACAAACCTGTGTTTTAAACGTGGAAAGAAAAAAAAAAAGACCATTTTTTTCACTGTCTTCAAAAGAGAAAGAAAGAAACAGAAAAAGAAAAGCAAAATAAATAGAACTATTTCTGCATGCTTGCACAGAAATGCATCATACAGAAAATGAATGGGAGGACTGTACCCTTCCAGAGGATTTTAGCTTTTCTTCTGTTTTAAATGGGTATGTGATCAACAGCAAGTTATCCTTTCAACATAATGACTTGTAGAATTTGGGGATTGTACTAAGTTAAGGTTAAAGTCCTTTACATATCGGCATTAATGGGATTCTACATTGGTTCAAAAACTTCAGAAATTTTCATATTGGAATTCAATATCTAAAGAGCTTTCCCCTTAGGTGGGAAAAATTGACATCTTTTATTAAAACTATGGAAATGGTACCTTATGGTGGTAGTTTGGGAAGTGTGGAAAGGGGACCAACGATGAGACTAAGAGGTCAGAAAATGAATTTTACCTATCCAAGATGAAACTAAGAGAGGACTGAATGGGTCTGTTAAAGTAGACACTTTTATATAAGCGATATTACACTATGAAAGTCATGCAGAAAGTCATTAGATGAATTGTTAGTTGTAATCGTCACTGGAAAGATGACTAAAATCTTAAGTAAATATGCTCAAGGAAAATGTCTTTAGGGCTGAATGACCAACATTTACGTGAACATATTAAAATGGAGGAGGAAATGGCAACCCACCTGGAAAATCCCTCGGACAGAGGAGTCTGGAAGGCTACAGTCCATGGGGTTGCAAAAAGTCGGACATGGGACTCAGCAACTGAGCACTCATGCATTTAAATGTAGGAAACAGACATCATGAAGTTCATCATGTTGTCGTCTTGTGTGTTTTTATGTGCTGTCTTGTGGGTCGTCTTGTGTGTATTTATGACAGATCTACCTTTTAATCATAATGCTTCTCATGTCTCTATTCTTAGACTCCTGTAGTGTCATCAAATTTTACAAGCTCCTATTCAAATTATAATTATTTTAATGTATTTATAGTACATTAGAATTATAAATACTCTAAAGATAATAGCAGTGTAGGTATTATTAATTGTTCTTTTGAATCAATTATGAGAAGGTCAGCTGAGAATTAAGAACATGCATATTTTGAAGAGAATATAAAAGATTCATTACCTTGTCATAGGTCATTTTCTCTCTTAATTTTGGGATACCAAAAAAAAAAAGGACAGGAAAATAATCATAGTCATAATGACCAAGCATTCCTTAATTAAAGAGAGCAATGAGCTTACAACCTAAGCACAAAACATGTCTATTTAGAGACCTCGAATCTCCTGCAATATGGACTTGGGTATGATTGTGCTTTCTCCTGATATATATTGTAAATAGTGTTGTTCAGTTGCTAAATCATGTCTGACTCTATGAGACCCCATGGATGACAGCACACCAAGTCCCTCTGTCCTTCACTGTCTCAGAGTTTGCTCAAATTCATGTGCATTCAGTCAGTGATGTCACCTAACCATCTCATCTTCTGTTGCTCTTATCTCCTTTTGCCTTCAACCTTTCTCAGCATCGGAGTCTTTTCCAGTGAGTTGGTTCTTCGCATCAGGTGGCTAAGGTTTTGAAATTTCAACTTCAGCAACAGTCATTCCAATGAATATTCATGGTTAATTTCCTTTGGTATTTACTGGTTTGATCTCATTACAGTCCAAGAGACTCACAAGAGTCTTCTCCAGCACCACAAGTAAAGAGCATCGGTTCTTCAGTGCTCAGCCTTCTTTATAGTCCAACTCTCATATCCATACATGACTACTAAAAAACTCATACAGACTTTGCCAGCAAACTGATGTCTCTGCTTTTTAATATGCTGTCTAGGTTTAAAGAGTGGATGCTGCATTTAATAATTAGTTTTCAGAAAAAAATAATTTCTGAAATTTACCCTTACATGTCTGTCTTTTAATGTAATTCCAAATGCTAAATACTCAGTGTCTTACAATATTATTTGAAGATTTTACACCTAAATATATTACTTCCTCTTTTGTATTTCTCCTTTACATCTGCAATTTCCTTCCCTCCTCTTTTCTAACTCTTGCTCCCTTAGAGCCTTTCTCTGTATATACATATCTATTATTTCATTAACAAGACATTTAATAGTGATATGTCTGTTGTGTTATGTTTAAATATAATATTGTGCTTTGGAATGAAATATTGATACAATGTATTTATATATAAATTGCTTATCTAACTTAGATTTGTGAACTTAAATGCACTTTGTATACAAGATGTGGAAGGGGAAGCATGTGCTGAAGAGAATTTTCAAATATATTTCATTTAAAATGTAGACATAAGATGGGTTGCATGTAAGAATCAAAATTTAATGCTAATATGTAAAGCTACAGACCGAGTAACACTTGAGTTACATGTACACATTTTCTACTCAAGTGGTATTTTTGATCAACTATGTAATTTTCATGTGATTATATTACCTTAGTTAATAAAACTCTCTTATTATATATTAAAAATTGAGATTGTATTTAATTTTTTATTTTCATTCTCTACCATAGTGAAAGCATTGTGCTTTTGAATACAAGATTTTTACTTTTATCATGAGTAATATGAAAATTAGTTTTTTTCTTACTAGTATTAACTTTAACACCCAGGAAGATACACTAAGAAAGACTATTTTTACAATTTTTATTCATGAACTTACCACTAAAATGATGCATTTCATAAATGATTAGAGATCTCTTTTTCAGAAATATTATACTAAAACTTGTATATGACATGTTATCCCTAAAACTCTCAGAACAATGCACTTATGAGTCCTTTAATTCCCTGTGTAAATGGGCCTTTCAGACTCCACATGAACTTGTGCAAGTGTATAACACAAATAAGTTACAAATTAAGTAAACTGGTTGACATCAATCTATATTGAGGTAATATTAAATACAAAAAAGGATAGAACATGTTTCAAAAAATGCTTCTAATCTAAAAAACTAAAATCTAGAGCATTTAACAGAACAATCTATGTTGAGTTTAAAGAAATAGATTTGCTCACCATCAGTAATAATCTAAGGTTCTTATTAGCAATAATTATTATCAATAATTTGAGATCAAATTCAAATTCTGAATACTGATGTATATTGAAAAGATCACTGTAGCCTAATAGGAAAGGCATGTGCCAGGGATGCTGAGTGTGGAAAAACCTGTAAACCTAATATTTCTCTCACTATAAACATGGATCCTTGACTTTTTAAGTTTTATCTTCTAAACTGAAGGGAAAATAAAACTGGTTGTTCATATGGCCATATCAAGAGAAATGAGCATTGACAGATATGCCAAACTCAGGTTTGTGTTATCTACTCTAGTTTTCAAGCTTTCATGCATTTTTATCTTCCTCATTTAATAATTCCTTTATAGACATACTCCCTCTGACTCCCAAAGGATATTACTATGAGTTCCTCCCAGATCTATATTTTTCTTTATGGTTTTTGGCATGATCAAACAGTCCTTTGTCTGACTTAGTCCTAAAACAGTGAGAATAAGTTCTTAACAAGAATTGTCATCGACCATTATGTCCATGGGCTTCTCTGGTAGCTCAGCTGGTAAAGAATCCACCTATAATGCAGGAGACCACAGTTTGATTCCTGGGTCGGGAAGATCCCATGGAGAAGGGATAGACTATACGCTCTAGTATTCTTGGGCTTCCGTGGTGGCTCAAGTCAGTAAAGAAACCGCCTGCAATGTGGGAGACCTGGGTTTGATCCCTGGGTTGGGAAGATCCCCTGGAAGAGGGTATGGCAACCCACTCTAGTATTCTTGCCTGGAGAATGCCCATGGACCGGGGAGCCTGGTGGGCTACAGTCCGTGGGATCGCAGAATCAGACACGACTGAGCGACTAAGCTCCGTACAATATGTCCATGAACAGAATTCTCAGGCACACAAAGACAGTGTCAAAATGCATTGCTCTGTAAAGGAGAGCATCAGATGAAATAATGGATTGAGAAAACAATTTTATAGTAAGTTGAAAATTGTTTTTATATAGCCACATGTCTATGCTTTTCACTCACTTCCTTAGGAGCATGACACATAAGGATATAAGCTTAGAATAAAATCATTTAGTCCTTGACCCCACTAAAATTTAACCTAGGAGTAATTGAGTAATTTTTATAAACTGGAGAGAAAACAACATAGTACTATTTTCCCAGTTTTATATAACAAATGTATCTGAGTAATATTTTTCATACAAAGAGACTTTAATGCAAAAAATTTAAAAGAAGAGAACTATAATTAAAGTAACTCCAATTGGCAGATCTTGATGAACACTATGCTAATAACTGTTACAAAAATGATAGAAATTTTAGGAAAATCAGAAACATCCAAACATGTGAGGTAATACTAGCAGATGCTTTAGAATCCAACCTGATTTTTCTTCTATGATTACATTAACCTTAGAGTTATGTTTACTTACTAGAGTATTGGCCATATTTATTGAAATTAGAAACAACCAACTTAAGTGGAACAAATTATCACTGATGTCATTGTAGTGTTTAAAGTCAATTTTGGAAAAGTTTCTCTTTTTTCTGTCATTTTAATAATCAGTGTTTGGGGAGGTAATTTGAAATTTGTTAATCTTAAGAGTCTTTGGAATCTAAAAATATTATGCCACTTCACGAGTGTAACTGAACTATGAAAATAAAGTATAAGAATTTACCAATACTCAAATAGCTGATTTTAATTTTCAGAGTTCTTGTGTTTAGGAGATCTCTTAGGGCATCTATTGGCCAATGTTAGTATTACATATGAGAATTTGAGTACAGCTGTCTGAATCTTAGAGTTCTGTGTATGAAAACAATTCTTTACATACAAGTTGAGGAAGGGACTTATGACATAAATATTTCATGTTTATTGCTGGATTTAAAGTATTAAGCAAATAAAAACACATATGGGGGTTGATCTTATAAAACTTTTGTAAGGCTATATTCACATTTCAACATTTTCAAACTTTGTTGTTTCTTAGAATCTATATGTCATTATTCAGATTAGCTGCCATCAGTGATTTCTCAGTAGCATCAAAATAACTGTATTTATTTTCTGATTTCAAGAGAAGCACAAACAGCAATATATTTTATGTTATAATCTTGAAAAGAAGGCTGTAAAAGGATGTTGAAAATATGACTGTAAGTCTTGAGTTCAGGAATATTGCAATGTGTAAGGAAATACATTGCTAGAAGTGCACATAATCTGTGTATTTGGACTTTTTCTTGGAGAGGTCTTTTTCTTCAAACAGCAAGCTACTTGCTAGACGTTTGGTCCAGCAATGAGAACAGATGGGAAAGGGCCTTGATCCGTGTGTACATAATATATAATATAAATATATTATGTAGTAAATAGTATGTAAGATACAGATAAAATTAATACAAGTATACCTAAAACATCACAAGTAAAAATTAATAAAATGTCATAGATACAAAGCTGATACAGTGAAAAAGAAGAGTTTGGGGAAGTGAGCAATTACTACTGATTTTTCTTGCTCTTTTTAGCCTTCTGTGTGCATAAGATCCTTCCTGAGCAGATGGATCAAAGCATCTGTCCCAGTCTGTTCCCAAGAACAGTGCTAGTGCTGTCTTGGAGGAATTATCATAGGGACCAAAAGAGACATATATGGTACATTTCTTGTAGACTCACTCCATAGATGTGTATTTCTGTTACTTACTAACATTATTAAGATATTATTTGAACTTCAAATAGCTAACACTGCCAATAAAGAAGCTTGAACGCAATTCTGTGTTACCTTTTTATATTTGTTTTATATTTTCTATTCTTTTATACTTACTATTCCTGCTTACCACATAACTCACCCTTCCTCCTGTTCTATGTTTGAATCTCACCTCATGGCCTCCGATGGTTGAGCGGAGTCACATGCCCACTTCTGTGCAAAGAACTATGAATAGAAATGATATTTCACTTCTGCACTGAGAATTTAACAATATCCTGCAGCATTCTATTCTCTCTATTAAAGGGTAACATTTGAGATAGAGGGTGCTCAGTTACCCTGGACTCCTAATGGATATTCATGAGCTGGGTGGTTTCTGCTGAGTATGATGTTTAATTTTACATATCAACGTGACTGGGCTAGGTGATGCCAGGATATTTGGTCAAACATTGTATCTGGCTGTGTCTGTGAGGATGTTTCCAAGAAGAGATTAACACTTAATCCTTAGACTGAGCAAAGAAGATGGCTCTCACCAATACGAATGGTCATCATCCGATCCACTGAGGACAGGCAAATTCAACTCTGTTTGAGCAGGCTCATCTATCTTCTCCTGACCTCAGACATCAGCACTCCAGGTTCTTGGGCCTTTGAGCACAAAATAGAACTTATACCACTGCCTCTCCCACACCCTACACTTCATTTCTCAGGTCTCTGGACTGAATTACACCATCAGCTTTCTTGCTTATTCTGCTGGCAGATGGAGAGGAATTTTTTTGGTTTCAATCATCCTGTAAGCCAATTCCTATAACAAATAGCTACTTGTCTATCTCTCTCTATCATCTATGTACTTAAGTCCTATTGGTGCTGTTTCTTGGGAAAATCCACTACCCCATGGTGGTATGGAGCATGAGTAAGAAATAAACTTTGATTTTTCTAGGCCACCAAGATTTTAAATTTATTAATTACCACAGCATAAATAGCTTAACCAAACAGATAAGTGTCAGCAACTGATTCTGAAATAGTTATGCCTGCATCAAATTCTCACAACACCTGTTACACAGAGCTTCCTACATGAACGATGTCACTGATCTCAGATACAGGCTTCTTTATTGCCTAGGTTTCACATTTATCTAGAATTAAACAAAACAAAGTTCATCATCTTAATATCCATCTTAAAATGAGTTTTGGTTAGACTTGCAAAATAAGGTCTCCGTGTACTGACCCAAGACGAGTTAACTTTTCCATCATTCCAACCAGCATGCGTTACTCTAGAGTAAGTTGTTTGGCTTCTATTTTAGACAAAACAGGAACAGACTTTAGCAAGGATAGTGAGGTCTCACTGTCTTTCTGTTAAGGATTTCTTTTCCTCCTACCCACTGTACGCAGGGTTAGAACTAAGCCAGTTCCTTGGTGGTTCTTTCCAAGTGTTCCTTCAATTATCCATTCAACACATAAAAATCAGTTTCCTACTCTGAAACAGATATGCTGGGGGTTAGAAATACACAGGTAAATGATACGTCATACTATAAATAAAGTCCCAGGTGGTGCTAGTGGTAAAGAACCCACCTGCCAATGCAGGAGATGTAGGAGACCCTCTTCAATCCCTGGGTTGGGAAGATCCAGTGTGAAAACCCACTTCAGTATTTTTGCCTGGAGAATTCCATAGACAGAGGAGTCTGGCAGGCTATAGTCCATGCATAGGGTCACAAAGAGTCAGATACAACTGAAGCAACTTACCATGCACACAGTGTAAATAAAAACTCAATTAAGCCATTACAATATGGCCTCGTGGACACTAAAGAAGGGTAGAAAAGGGAAAGAATAAATTAGTCAAGAAGGTGTGGTCTGGCTCTCTCACCCCAGGGACTTCTGGCTCTCACTTCACATTTGTAAATAATAATTATGTAACATCTGGAATCACTTATAGCCCTGTGCATGCACATCACGAGGTACTAGCTTCCTTACAGGTCATTTAGTGCTGTTCCCATATATGCGCTCCATCTGAAAAGCGATTGAATTCCTGCTGCATCACGGCTGTGTCTGCTGGGTCAGCCATGAGAGGAGAGAATATAGCATCTCTGCTGCTAAAGCTGCTGCCCTAGCCAGGAGAGAATAAATGCACCTGCAGTTCCTACGGTTCCTTGAGTTTTCTCCCAGTCTTTTAGCTTGTGCCTTGCCTTCCATAGATTCAGCAAACAGTGCGCACAGTTCAAACATCAAGACAATTGATGTCACGAACAGGAAGAGCGGGACAGGGAGTATGCCTAGAAACCTCAGGCCCATATGAGCCTTGTTGTTATTTCTACTAGAAACTAATTTTCTGCCTTTAAGACATTCAGGAGCATTGGCTGGTACTTTTCATGGACATTGCTCCCAGATCGAAAATACCCAACTCCAGATTTCCAAGTATTGTCAGCCTGCATTCTCTGTTTGTATACTCCATCCACATAGGTGAGCATCAGCTAGTTAAAATGCATATTATCCTATACTATCTACCTAAAATTGATGATGAAATGCTTGCTTCTTTGAATATTGTTGATTTGCTCAAATCTCTGAATTTCATCTATCAGACTTCTTGCTTTTTTAAATGAATAAGCCAGTCTGGTATTGTCAATCCCTTTGCTGCCTTGCCCAACTCATGCTAATGCTAAGCTATTATGATGAAACCACTTAAAAACTACTTTAAAAAAAATTCCAAGAAATTTCATCTAGAGTTCTAAGAAAACTATATTGGAGGGAATTGGCATTAAGTGAGAAAATATATTGTATTAAACACTGCTAACATCTTAAAATTTATTTCTTTTATAACCCACTATGAAACTTGAAATGTATTAGTGATGAATAGTTGAGGGGCTACAGACAAATAAACTAATTTGTCCATTGTTAATGATCAAGTAAATTAAACACAGTAATTTAATTCAAGTTAACTCAGAAAATCTCCCCACTTTACCACTATAGTAAGTCTTTGCAGCCCTTAGTATTTCAAACTTGTTTTGTTGAGGCATGACAAAAAAGAATTAGGGACAACCAATTCTATTTGGGAAACTAGGGATTCTTTCACTGGAAAGTGATACTACTCCAGGCAGAGGAAAAGTGATAAACCAGGAGGGTGGGGACAGGCATTACAGAGCTCTTTGTTTGATGGTTTAATAAAGTAATCTAGCCCAGGAAAGAAAAACATAAGGTGTATAAGGTTCTTGGAAGGGAGTCTAATGAAACAAAAAGAATTTCCTTTTAAAAATTGTGTCCAATTGTTTTTGTGTTTGTTTTTATTTTCCATTTATTTTTATTGGTTGGAGGCTAATTACTTTACAATATTGTAGTGGTTTTTGCCATACATTGACATGAATCAGCCATGGATTTACATATACTCCCCATCCCGATCCCCCTTTCCACCTCCCTCCCCACCCCATCCCTCTGGGTCTTCCCAGTGCACCAGACCCCAGTGTTCATCGCAGCACTGTTTATAATAGCCAGGACATGGAAGCAACCTAGATGCCCATCAGCAGACGAATGGATAAGGAAGCTGTGGTACATATACACCATGGAAAAATTGTGTCCAATTGTTACCGCCTCCTACTTCTCCTCATCCTTTTCACCCTCCAAATGCTACAGTCTTTAAATTCTGCTCCAAAAATTCTTTGGAAACTTCTCTGGTCAGGGTTCAAATGATCCCTTTTTCAGTAAATCTTAAGGATACTTTTCCTGGTCCTGAGCTCACAGATAACTGTTTGCCACTCCTGTGTTGAAACACATTTTTTGCTTGTCTTCTCTGAGACCACACCCTCTTATTTTAAACAAATTGCTTGGTCATTTTCAGCTTTTCTTCTTTTCTTTGCTTTCCTTCTTCTGTCCTTCTCTCTCCTCTTTTCCTCCTTCCTCCTGCTTTCTTTTCTTTCTTCTTCATCTTCCATCCTTCTGACTCCACCTCCTCCGCCATTCTGAGGTGTTTCTCAGGGATTGAAACTTCACCCTTCTCTCTCTTTATTTTAAATATTGTCTGAGATTCTCCTCCATCCTTTCCATAACCCTCTATATTGTGTTGACCCTATTCAAGGCTCAGAGTAATATGACTCATTGAACACTTTCAATTAAGAAATACATAGGCATCTAAAACATAACATGTCCCAAACTGAATGCACCTATCACACTGAAGAATTAGTATTTTCTATTATTTTTCTTATTGAATGATACCTCCTTTCATCAAATTAAGCCTCAAAATCTTATTGTCACTTTTTTAATTCTTTACCCTAATTTAGATGTCACATTCTTCGAGAAGAATTCCTGATTCCATTCTTTACAAACTTAATTAGGCACCCCCAAATTACGGTCACTTACATATTTAGTTTTCTCAAAATTATTTCTTTTATAACATAACATGTAACTACATATGTAAGCATATATTCTGTTTCATATATTATAAGCTTCATGAGAAATTCTATTATAGGCTCTTTAATCTTTTCCCATATATGACTCATTGTATGCAGTCAATATTTAATAAAAGTTGTACTAAATTTCATAAGTTCAGGAATCGTAGGATTTCCTACATCCTAAATGGTGACCTTTACTCTAAGGAAAGGACAATATGCACGTTGAGGATGGATTAGAGGGGGCACAGAGCTCAAGCAAAAGGATAATAGTTATCAGAAAGATAAGAAATATAACAAAAAGTAATCGGTTCAGTTCAGTTCAGTCGCTCGGTTGTGTCCGACTCTTTGCGACCCCATGAGTTGCAGCACGCCAGGCCTCCCTGTCCATCACCAACTCCCGGAGTTTACGCAAACCCATGTCCATTGAGTTGGTGATGCCATCCAGCCATCTCATCCTCTGTCGGCCCCTTCTACTGCCCCCAATCCCTCCCAGCATCAGGGTCTTCTCCAATGAGTCAACTCTTCGCATGAGGTGGCCAAAGTTTTGGAGTTTCAGCTTCAGCATCAGTCCTTCCAGTGAACACCCAGGACTGATCTCCTTTAGGATGGACTGGTTGGATCTCCTTGCAGTCCAAGGGACTCTCAAGAGTCTTCTCCAACATCACAGTTCAAAAGCATCAATTCTTCGGCACTCAGCCTTCTTCACAGTCCAACTCTCACATCCATACATGACCACTGGAAAAACCATAGCCTTGACTAGATGGACCTTTGTTGGCAAAGTAATGTCTCTGCTTTTTAATATGCTATCTAGGTTGTTCATAACTTTCCTTCCAAGGAGTAAGCATCTTTTAATTTCATGGCTGCAATCACCATCTGCAGTGATTTTGGAACCCCCCAAAAATAAAGTCTGACACTGTTTCTACTGTTTCCCCATCTATTTCCCAAGAAGTGATGGGACCAGATGCTATGATCTTAGTTTTCTGAATGGTGAGCTTTAAGCCAACTTTTTCTCTCTCCTCTTTCACTTTCATCAAGAGGCTCTTTAGTTCTTCACTTTCTGCCATAAGGGTGGTGTCATCTGCATATCTGAGGTTGCTGATATTTCTCCCGGCAATCTTGATTCCAGCTTGTGCTTCTTTCAGCCCAGCGTTTCTCATGATGTACTCTGCACATAAGTTAAATAAGCAAGGTGACAATATACAGCCTTGATGTACTCCTTTTCCTATTTGGAACCAGTCTGTGTTCCATGTCCAGTTCTAACTGTTGCTTCCTGACCTGCATACAGGTTTCTCAAGAGGCAGGTCAGGTGGGTGGTATTCCCATCTCTTTCAGAATTTTCTACAGTTTGTTGTGATCCACACAGTCAAAGGCTTTGGCATAGTCAGTAAAGCAGAAATAGATGTTGTTCTGGAACTCTCTTGCTTTTTCAATGATCCAGTGGAGGTTGGCAATTTGATCTCTGGTTCCTCTGCCTTTTCTAAAACCAGCTTGAGCATCTGGAAGTTCACGGTTCACATATTGCTGAAGCCTGGCTTGGAGAATTTTGAGCATTACTTTACTAGCGTGTGAGATGAGTGCAGTTGTGTGGTAGTTTGAGCATTCTTTGGGATTGCCTCTCTTAGGGATGGGAATGAAAACTGACCTTTTCCAGTCCTGTGGCCACTGCTGAGTTTTCCAAGTTTGCTGGCATATTGAGTGCAGCACTTTCACAGCATCATCTTTCAGGATTTGAAATAGCTCAGCTGGAATTCCATCACCTCCACTAGCTTTGTTCATAGTTCTGCTTTCTAAGGCCCACTTGACTTCACATTCCCGGATGTGGTAATTATGTATAAATTAAAAATCATTTCAGTTTAATCTCTCAGTCTTGTGAACTTCTTGCGACCCCATGAACTGCAGCACGCCAGGCTTCCCTGTCCATCACCAACTCCCAGAGCTTACTCAAACTCATGTCCATCAAGTCAGTGATGCCATCTAACCATCTCAGCCTCTGTCGTCCCCTTCTCCTCTCACCTTCAATCTTTCTCAGCATCAGGATCTTTTCAAATGAGTCAATTTCTTGCATTAGGTGGCCAAAGTATTGGAGTTTCAGCTTCAGCATGAATCCTTTCAATGAATATCAGGACTGATTCCCTTTAGGATAGACTGGTTGGATCCCCAGCAGTCCAAGGGACTCTCAAGAGTCTTCTTCAACACCACAGTTTAAAAGCATCAATTCTTCCGTGCTCAGCTTTCTTTATAGCCCAACTTTCACATCCATACATTATTACAGGAAAAACCAAAGCTTTGACTAGATGGACCTTTGTCAACAAAGTAATGTCTCTGCTTTTTAATATGCTGTCTAGGTTGATCATAGCTTTCCTTCTGAGGAGCAAGCATCTTTTAATTTCATGACTGCAGTCACCATCTGGAGTGACTTTGGAGCCCAAAAAAATAAAGTCTCTCACTCTTTCCACTGTTTCCCCATCTATTTGCCATGAAGTGATGTGACCGGCTGCCATGATCTTAGTTTTCTGAATGTTGAGGTTTAAGCCAATTTTTTCAGTCTCCTCTTTCACTTTTATCAAGAAGCTCTTAAAATCAGGGAAAATAGCAATTATCTATTGGATTTCAAAAGAATTTTACAAACCAGGGAATTTAATTTCAGCAAAGTGTTAATAATACTTCATATGAAAACTTACATTAAAAGATCAAGACTTATTGTATTGAAGAAGGAGTAGAAGAAAAAATAAATACCACTACCATCACCAATAATAAAATACTCCTTAAGGAGATACTCTTGTCTAGCAAATTAAATGAAAACTGGTAGTTTTGCCTTAGTTCCTCTTTTACCTCACACACAATTAAAACTGGACAGAAAAAGTTTCACTGAACTTTGTATATTTGCCATTTCTACACACCTTGTTTCAACCTATCATCATCTATGGCCTATGAACATCTACATTAGACACAATCCTGTCATCTACTGTTATCTGGCTGCCTAACTGATCTCTTTACTTACACTCTGATCTCTGTTAAAATGCATTCTGAACATCAGGTATAGTCATTTTTTAAATATATATCACATTATGTCCACTAAATCCCTTACTATTGTCCACAGGTCCTCCCATCACTAGACGCACACATCTTCAGATTAGAGGCTACTCCTTACCTTATCTTTATGAATTTAAATCATTGTAGCATTCTTGCTGTTCTTTGAACATATCTTCATGTCTCATATTCATTTTAATGATTTTATACTTGAAGCCTCTTTTTCTCAATTATGTTACCCAGACTTTGTTACAGGTGGGTCTTTAACACTCGTGTGTGTGGAGTGGCCTTTTTCTGGTTACCAACTTTCTATGCTGCCAATTCTTAGCCTTTTCATAGCTACTTTTTTTTCACAGGTTACATTCATACTTTAAGGTATATCATTCATTCATTCTTTCATCAATATTATGTCTTCTTCCACTCAAATATTAATTCATTGAGTATAAGACCCAACTTGTTCATATTTGGATTCTGTGCATTCAGAGAGCTGCCTTTAATGTAAGTGTTCAATATATTTACTGAGTGAATACATTCATGTATTTATCAATGCAGTTGTTTAACTATATTTTTTTAAAATTTTCAAAATCTACACATTCTTCAATAGTATACTGAATGGTATATCTTTCATAAATTTTATCTGATTTACAAGCTCTTTTGATACTTCTTTCCTTTGAACCAGTGTAGAAATCTATCATAAACCTCTTAATGATCCTATTCAAAGTCTTTTTACTCTTTTAATTAATTTCTCCAATCACTAGACAATGATCACCTCAGAGAAAACAGCTATGCTGTACAAGATTGATATCCAGAATATAATGTGAATTTCTAACTCACAAAAAACACATAATCTAGAAGCATATATATTTACATATCTACATATTTGTTGTCTGTCCCTAAAGGGGAGTTTGACCTTCTATTGTACTCACTGCTATATCCTCATTTCCTTGACAGGAATTGGCAAGTAAGAGAAGCCCACTAACAGTTGCTCAAAGAATAAAACAGGTTGGACATTTTCTCACTGAATTCCATGTTCTCTAAAATTGTCTTTTACATTGTCAGTCAAAACATTAGTATCATTATCATCTGGTAAATTTATTCCAAAACTTATATTCTGTTATAATCCCTTAAATTGCTTATTTGATCAAGCAGTGTTTTGAGATTAATAGAATTTTAATTATGCCTAATTATTTATCAAACAAATGGTTAATTTAATATTTTATGAATGGTTAAGGAAGAAAAATGATTCCAGCTTCTAGGCATTGTGTGACTAGAAAATGTATTATCTGAGAATAAACTATATCTTTGATTTGTAAGTTTCAACTTCCTAACATGAAGTTAGTTGGCTTACCTTACTCTGTAAAGTGTCTTATTTATTCTTTATTTAGTCTACACTTATTCTCAGTAAATATAGGAGAGAGGCGATGCAAACCAGGATAACTTAAGAATATATAGTTACAAAGTTCAGAACTTTTCAACCAAATTTATACTGACAAAAGAATACTTGTTAATCTTACATGGATACACCTTATATTCAGTTCCTCTTTGCCACAGTCCTGTCCATGACACAAACACAATTTATAAGATTGCACATAATTTACAAAATACAATCTGATATACAGAATATGGACATTACATGTTCATTTTAAACAACTAAATGGTAATTTTTATATTGAGTAATCTGCCAAATATGTAATCACTAGCAATTATTAGTTGAATTTATAGTATTTGTTGAGTGATTTTTTTAAAGAGCTTCCCTTGTGGGGCTTCCTTAGTGACTCATATAGTAAAGAATCTGCCTGCAATAAAGGAGACCCAGGTTCAATGCCTGGGTCAGGAAGATCCCCTGGAGAAGGAAATAGCTACCTACTCCAATTCCATGGACAGAGGAGTATGCTGGCCTATAGTCTATGGAGTTGCAGACACAACTGAACGACTAACGCTTTTACTAAACAGCAGCAAAGAAACTGGTAAACTAAGTTCTACCAATGTGATATTATCTCCTGTCAGTTAAAAAAAATGCAACACCTTGTTTTATGAAGAAAAACAATCAACAGACACTATACAGTTATATTTAAGGAATATATGTAGTTTAAGGAATTTTTAAACTATTAGTAGGAGAAAATTGATGACAAATTAAATATTTCTTTACTACAGGATTTAAATATTAATATTATGTACAGGTAACAGTTTTTTACCTAAAAATTGATATTAAACTAATGAAATTATCATAGACACAGAAATTTAGAAAAAACACAATATAGTTGTTATACAGGAAAACAATTTTATTTAAGTTATATTCAATGGTGCATATCAATTATGAATAACAATACAATGTTACTAAATTTTGTATAAAATCTTAGTCAAGAAAGCACAATAATAATATTTCTTTTACAGAATGCTTCTTAAATTATTGAAAATAGTTCTATGAAGACATTTCACCCTGAATAAATAAAAGCATTCTGTTAGTGAAATATAAGAAAGAAATTAAAAGTTCTAAACAAAGAGAAATAACATATTTTAAAGTGAGTCTTAAAGGTAAACATGTTTTATTTGCTATGTTTAGTATTGAGCATAAAATATCAAGGCAAAGTAGTAAAGAAAATTTGTAAAAAAAACATTAAAGTAATCAGATGCCTTCAACTTAAGTAACAACTCTGTGCACACATAATGCAATGCTTCATTTGGTTATTTATTTATTTTTATTTCAAATCAGGCCATATGACTGGCACAATGTTTTATATATGTACTCCAGACAAGTGACAAATCTTGCTTAGCTGCACAATATATGTCCTAGAATAATCATAGCTGACTTCACTGAGCCGCTTTCTTGGTTTCAGGTCACAGACATCCTGCCTTATTACCTATTTCTGTGTTCAATTAATAGTTTCAGTCCCCTTCTTTCATTATCATTTTAACATTTAATCATTCCTAATTAAACCAGAGTTGAGGATTCTTAACACTCTCCACCTCATTTATTACAGAAGTTTCTATTTTTTCCTACAAATGATATTGCATTTGCTACAACCTTAACATTTTCATGAGATATTTTGACAAAGATGTATGACTGGATACTAATTTAACTTTAACCTTGCTTCATGTCTATTTCCAAATATGAAAGAGAAAATCTTCTATGGCTTGCTTCTAAGTTACAGATTTTTCTGCTTGAAATATATACATGAATTGGCTTCACCAATATTGTCATATAAATAAAGCTAAAGTAAGCAAATTTTGCTATGAGGAGCTAATGATCTGAGCCACAGTCAGCTCCAGGTCTTGTTTATGCTGACTGTATATAGCTTCTCCATCTTCAGCTACAAAAAATGTAATCAGTCTGATTTCAGTATTGACTGTTGAGGCCCATGTATAAAGTTGTCTCTTGTGTTGTTGAAAAAAGGGTGTCTGCTAGGACCATTGAGTTACCTTGGCAGAATTCTGTTAGCCTTTGCCCTGCTTCATTTTGTACTCTGAGGCCAAACTTGCCTGTTACTCCAAGCATCTTTGGATTCCTACTTTTTGCATTCCAATCCCCTATCATGAATAGGACATCATTTTTGTCGTTAGTTCTAGGAGGTTTTCTAGGTTTTAACAGAACTGATCAACCTCAGCTTCTCCAGCCTTTGTGGTTAGGGCATAGGCTTGAATTACTGTGGTGTTGAATGGTTTGTCTTGGAAACAAACCAAAATCAGTCTGTCATTTTTAAAGTTGCACCCAAGTACTGCATTTCAGACTCTTTTGTTAATTATGACGGCTACCCCATCTCTTCTTTGGCTTAAACAACTAGGCCAGTTAAGTGTGACTTAAATCAAATCCCCTATGAATATACAGTGGAGGTGTAGGATAGATTCAAGGGATTAGATCTGATAAACAGAGTTCCTGAAGAACTATGGACGAAGGTTTGTAATATTGTACAAGAGACAGAGAACACCACCATCCCAAAGAAAAAGAAATGCAAGAAGGAAAAGTGGCTGTCTGAGGAGACTTTACAAATAGCTGAGAAAAGAAGAGAAGTGAAAGGTAACAGAGAAAGAGAAAGTTACACCCAACTAAATGCAAAGTCCCAGAGAATAGCAAGGAAAGACAAGAAGGCCTTCTTAAATGAACAATACACAGAAATAGAGGATAACAATAGAAAGGGTAAGACTAAAAATCTCTTCAAGAAAATTGGAAATATCAAAGGAGCATTTCATCCAAAGACAGGCACAATAAAAGACAGAAACAATAAAGACCTAATAGAAGCAGAAGTGATCAAGAATAGATGGAAGGAATGCACAGAAGAACTGTACCAAAAAAGATCTTAATGACCTGGATAACCATGAAGGTGTAGTCGCTCACTCAGAGCCAGACAACCTGGAGTGTGAAGTCAAGTGGGCCTTAGGAAGTAGTGCTGTCAACAATGCTAGTGGAAGTGATATAATTCCAGCAGAGCTATTTAAAATTATGAAATATGACGCTATTAAAGTGCTGCACTCAATATGTCAGCAAATTTGGAAGACCCAGCAGTGACCACAGGACTCTAAAAGGTCAATCCTCATTCTAATTCCCAACAAGTGTAGTACCAAAGAATGTTCAATCCACCTGACAATTGTACTCATCTCCCATATAGTAAGGTTGTGCTCAGAATCCTCCAAACTAGGCTTCAGCATTACTTAAGCCAAGAAATTCCAGATGTTCAAGCTGGGTTTATAAAAGGCAGAGGAACAAGAGATCAAATTGCTAACATTCATTGGATCATAGAGAAAGCAAGGGAATTCTGGAAAAAATATCTACCTGTGTTTTATTGACTATACTAAAGCCTTTGGCTGTGTGGATCATAACAAACTATAGAAAACTCTTAAAAATGAGAATACCAGGCCATCTTACCTGTCTTCTGAGAAACCTGTATGTGGGTCTAGAAGCAACAGTTAGAACCTTGTGTGGAATAACTGACAGGTTCAGGATTGAGAAAGGAGTACAACAAGCTGTTTATTGTCACCCTGTTTAACTTATACGCAGGGCACATCAGGTGAAATGCCTGGCTGGATGAGTTACAAGCTGGAATCAAGATTGCTGGGAGTATCGACAATCTCAGATATGCAGATGATACCACTCTGAAGTCAGAAATCAATGAGGAACTAAAGAGCTTCTTGATGAGGGTGAAGGAGGAGAGTGAAAAGGTTAGCTTAAAACTTAATATTAAAATAATAATAATAATAAGATCATGGCATTTGGTCCCATTATTTTATGGCAAAAAGAATGAGGTAGAAGCAGTGACACATTTTCTCTTCTTGGGCTCCAAAATCAGTGGAGATGGTGACTGTGCAGCCATGAAATTAGAAGATGATTGCATCTTGGCAGGAACGCTATGACAAACCTAAACAGCGTGTCAAGGCTGTGGTCTTTCCAGTAGTCATGTACAGATATGAGAAGACAGGGCACTGAGCAAATGATGCTTTCAAATTGTGGGGCTTGAGAAGACTCTTGAGAGTTCCTCAGAAAGCAAGGAGATCAAGCCAATCAATCTTAAAGGAAATCAACCCTAAATATTCATCGGAAGGACTGATGCTGAAGTTGAAGCTCCAATCCTTTGGCCACCTGATGTGAATAGCTGACTCAATGGAAAAGACTCTGATGCTGGGAAAGATTGAAAGCAGAAGAGGGCAACAGACAGTGAGATGATTGGATGCCAAAACAGATTCATTAATGTACACAAACTTGGGCAAATTCCAGGAGATGGTGTGGAACAGGGAATTCTGGTGTGTTCCAGTCCATGGGGTTGCAGAGAGTCAAAAACAACTTGGCAACTGAACAATAATAACAAAAAAGCAAATTTTAGATCTTAGAGAAATAACTTGATATTAAATGTAAAGGAGGAGTTTTGTCATTTGACATGTTTGTTATTTTGATCAGTATAGAAATATTTTTGAGCACTTTTGGGTCAGTTGCTATAATAAGCACTGGGAATGTGGTTGTAGTAGAGAGAAAATATACACCACATTAACAGAATAAAGGACAAAAACTATAATATTATCTCAATTTATGTATAAAAACCATTTGACAAGATTAACACCTTTTCATGATAAAAACTCAGAAAAATTAGGAATAGATGGAAATTGCATCAATATAATAAAGGGCTTCCCTGGTGGCTCAGATGGCAAAGAATCTGCCTGCAGTGCAGAGGACCTGGGTTCAATCCCTGGGTTAGAAATACCCCCTGGAGAAGGAAATGACAACCCGCTCACATATTCCTGCCTGGAGAATTCCATGGGCAGAAGGGCCTGGTGGGCTACGGTCCATGGGATCGCAAAGAGTTGGACATGATTAAGCAACTAACAATAAAGATTAGGTATAAACGTCACAGGTAACATCATACTCAATAAGACAAAGTTTTTCATCTAAGATCAAAACAAAGCAAGGATTCCCATTCTTGCCATTTACATTTAACATATTACTGAAGGCCCTCACCAGATAAATTAGTCAATAAAAAAGAAACAAAAGCTCCCAAGTTGGAAATCAGAAAGCAAAATGATATCTGTTCACAGATAATATGATCTCATATATGGAAATATTTAAATTTCAAAACATGAGAAATCTATTAGAACAAAAAGACACATTAAACAAAATTACAGTATATAATATCAATGTGCAAAATAAGTTGTGTTTCTGTAAAATAACAATTATTATAAAAATTATTATAAAAACAATCTCATTTATTCAATATAATAACATCAGAAACAATAAAATACTTTGGAATAAACTTTATCAGGGAGGCAAAAAAGCTTGTTCACTAAAAACTACAAAACATTGATGAAAGAAATTAACATAGATATAAATACAGAAAAAAATCTATATTTATGAATTAGAAGACTTAATCTTGTTAAAATATCCATATTACCTCCATGGTCTACAGAGTCAATGCAATCCCTATCAAAATCCCTTGGAAATTTTTCCAGAAATTAAAAAAAAAAGCTAATATTTACATGAAATCTCAAGGGACCCTGAGTAGCAAAAACCAACTTGAAAAAAGGAACAAAGGTGGAGACCTCACACAACCTAATTTCAAACATATTATAAAGCCACAAAAAGCAAAAGAGTGTCATTTTGGCATGACAGACATACAGACCAATGGAAAAGAAGAGACAGCCCAGATATAAACCCTCACTTATGCAGTCAAATAACCTACAACACAGGTTCCAAGACCTAACATGGGAAAAGGACAGTCTCTTCAACAAATGGTGTGGGGAAAAACAAACTGAATATCCACATGTAAAAGAGTAAGTTGGAACCACCTTACACCGTATACAAAAATTAACTCCAAAAGGATTAAGTACCAAAATGTAAGATTGTAAATACTTGTAGAAGGACATGCAAAGGGAAGACTTCATGATACTGGACTTAGCAAAGATTTCTTTTCATACAACAGTAAAAACACAGGCAAAAAAAAAAATGTGAAACAGATAAATGAGAATACATAAACTTTTAAAATTTTGCTCAGCAAAGAATACAACCAGTTGAATGAAAAAGAAACATGCAAAGAGAGAGAATAAATTGAAGATCATATTCTGATAAAGAGTTAATATTCAGAATGCACACATCCTACAACTAAAAAAAAAATAGGAAGAAATTTGATTCAAAAATGGACAAAGGACTTAATTAGATATTTCTAAGAAGAAAATATACAAATTACCAGTAAGTATATGAAAAGATTCTCATTACTAACCATTAGAGAAATGCAAATAAAAGCTACAATGAGAAATCATTCTTAGCCATAAGAGTCACTGTCAAACAAAGCAAACAAAATAGAAGAAGCCCACAGAAAACAAAAAACAGTGTTGAAGATGTACAGAAATTGGAACACTTTTTGGAAACCTAGTGCATTGTTGATAGGAATATGAAATGGAACAGCTGCTATGGAAAACAGAATTGAGATGCCTTGACAAATAAAATATGTAATCATGACGTTACTGAGCAATTACACTTTCAGATACATACCCATTAGAATTGAAAGCAAGATCTTGAAGAGATATTTGATATCCAAGCTCATGGCAGCATTATTCACAATAATCAAGAGGTGGACGTAACACAAAAGTCAATCAGTGAATACAAGACTGTGGTCTACACATACAGTGAGATTATTTACAGCCTTTGAAAAGCAGGAATCCTGGTACAAGCTACCATATGGATGAAACTTGAAGACATTATGCTAGGTGAAACAAGATAGTCGTATGAAGATAAACACTGTATCAATTCAGTTCAGTTCAGTCACTCAGTCATACCCAACTCTTTGAAACCCCATGGATGCAGCACGTCAGGCCTCCCTGTCCATCACCAACTCCCGGAATTCACTCCAACTCATGTCCATTGAGTCAGTGATGCCATCCAACCATCTCAGCCTCTGTCGTCCCCTACTCCTCCCGCCTTCAATCTTTCCCAGCATCAGGGTCTTTTCAAATGAGTCAGTTATTCGCATTAGGTGGCCAAAGTATTGGAGTTTCAGCTTCAACATCAGTCCTTCCAATGAACACTCAGGACTGATCTCCTTTAGGATGGACTGGTTGGATCTCCTTGCAGTCCAAGGGACCCTCAAAAGTCTTCTCCAACACCACAGTTCAAAAACATCAATACTTCCATGCTCAGCTTTCTATATGGCCCAACTCTCACATCCATACAACACTACTGGAAAAACCATAGCCTTGACCAGATGGACCTTTGTTGGCAAAGTAATGTCTCTGCTTTTTAATATGCTATCTAGGTTGGTCATAAATTTTCTTCTAAGGAGCAAGTGTCTTTTAATTTCATGGCTGTAGTCACCATCTGCAGTGATTTTGGAGTTCAAAAAAATAAAATTAGCCACAGTTTCCCCATCTATTTGCCATGAAGTGATGGGACCGGACGCCATGATCTTACTTTTCTGAATGTTAAGATTTAAGCCAACTTTTTCACTCTCCTCTTTCACTTTCATCAAGAAGCTCTTTAGTTCTTCTTTGCTTTCTGCCATAAGGGTGATGCCATCTGCACATCTGAGGTTATTGATATTTCTCCTCGCAATCTTGATTCCAGCTTGTGCTTCCTCCAGCCCAGCATTTCTCATGATGTATGTATGATTCCACTTATATAAGGTGTCTAAAGTAGTCAAACTCATGGCAGCACAATGTTGAATGGTGATTGCCTGAGTCTGGCATGAGAGGAAATTAGGGGTTTTTTAATGGGTTTAGAGTTTCACGTCTTTCCTCCAATGCAAATGTTTTAGAAATCTGTTGCACAAAAGAGAATATAGTTAAATCTACTAAACTGCACAGTTAAAAATGCTTAAGATGCTGAACTTTTTGTCATGTGATTTTCAGTTCAGTTCAGTCACTCAGTCGTGTCCAGCTCTTTGGGACCCCATGAATTGCAGCACGCCAGACCTCCCTGTCCATCACAAATTCCAGGAGTTTACTCAAACTCATGCCCATCGAGTTGGTGATGCCATCCAGCCATCTCATCCTCTGTCATCCCCTTCTCCTCCTGCCCCCAATCCCTCCCAGCATCAGGGTCTTCTCCAATGAGTCAACTCTTCGCATGAGGTGGCCCAAAGTATTGGAGTTTCAGCTTCAGCATCAGTCCTTCCAATGAACACCCAGGGCTTATCTCCTTTAGGGTGGACTGGTTGGATCTCCTTGCAGTCCAAGGGACTCTCAAGAGTCTTCTCCAACACCACAGTTCAAAAACATCAATTCTTCAGCGCTCAGCTTTCTTCACAGTCCAACTCTCACATCCGTACATGACCACTGGAAAAACCATAGCCTTGACCAGATGGACCTTTATTGGCAAAGTAATGTCTCTGCTTTTTAATATGCTATCTAGGTTGGTCATAACTTTCCTTCCAAGGGGTAAGTGTCTTTTAATTTCATGACTGCAGTCACCACCTTCAGTGATTTTGGAGCCCCCAAAAATAAAGTCTGACATTGCTTCCACTGTTTCCCTATCTATTTCCCATGAGTTGATGGGATCAGATGCCATGATCTTAGTTTTCTGAATGGTGAGATTTAAGCCAACTTTTTCACTCTCCTCTTTCACTTTCATCAAGACGCTTTTTAGTTCCTCTTCGCTTTCTGCCATAAGGGTGGTGTCATCTGCATATCTGAGGTTGTTGATATTTCTCCCGGCAATCTTAATTCATGTGATTTTAAACACAATTTAAAAGTTCATCCTTAAATTTATCCTTATCTTAGAGGAGAAAACTATTACTGTCAAGTATAGTATCCAGAAAAGGTTAAAACTAGACTCCACATAAAATTCTGCCTTCATCCAGCAACTATGACTTTTTCCACCAATAGTTACAATTGTGTCTCTCTGCAAAAGTCCAGGTTTTTAGACTGGATCAGTGCAACATTTTTCTTATTTGATTTGTTTTGCTTTTTTTTGGTGGGTGAAGACAGTGGCAAGGTAGCTTCTGATTGATGTGACTCCAGAATTTATAATTTCTTCTACTGTATCAGATATTTTCAAGAGTCTATTTCTAGATAGTAAATATATGCTTACTAGTCATGGACACCACCGTATAGCTTTGAGGATCACAAGTCATTTTTAACTTCATGAATGGAGAAGGCTGATGTCATTGGTGTATTCTCTGCCCTGGTGAAAACTAGTTCCTAAATGGAGTCTAGCAAACACAAGATACCACTATGCGTATATAGATACGCAGACTTAAGGACTTAAGGATGGCAAAAGTAGAGAAGGAAAGGACATAGCTGACTGACCATAGTATCCACTAAGATCCACATTTATTGCCTAGACTATAGTAATGTCTATGATTATTGATGCTTGACTAGCAAATAAATGCACTGTCTCATCTAATTATGCTCCTTTTCCATGGCATAGAATTCAGCCAACCTTGATGGTAAGAAATTCCTGATTTGACTTATTGGGCAATAAAAAGTCATGTTTCTCAGGTTTACCATCATTTTCCTTATCTTACACTCACTTCATTGCCTCCTCGGAAACTCATTCTTTCAATTGAATTTTTCTCAAGTTAATGTATGAATTCTCTTATTCTCTAATTTTCTTATTTTCATTTCATCTGTCTTCTTTTTTATTTATAATGTAAAAGTTATACTTTTCTTTTTTTTAATATATATGTATTTTTTTCTGTGAAACTATAGTTTTCTCTATCTCTCCTGTGACTTCACTGACCATGACTTTCCTGACCCTTATCTCATCATCCTCCTGCCTCATCTGCAGCCTTATTTTCTGGAGCATTTCCCCTCTGCTTTCACACAAGCTCTCTTACTTCCTTCCCAGAAACATAGTGTTTAAACAAATATCCAGAGGAAATGGCAGAATAATGACTGGCATGCTCTCAGAATTAAAATATTCCTACAATGACTATAAATATTTAGGCTTAATTTAATCTGCCTTTTGTCCTAATCCAAGATACAAATGATTAGCATCAAGGATCTTGTCAAAATAAAGCCTAAAGCTGATTACTCTTCTCTTCTTTTTACTTTGAAAAAAAGTGGAAGTGTTAGCCACTCAGTCATGTACAACTCTTTGTGACCCCATAGGCTGTAGCTTCCTAGGCTCCTCTGTCCATCTAATTCTCCAGGCAAGAATAATACAGTGAGTAGACATTTCTTTTGCATTGCAGGTAGATTCTTTACTGCCTGAGCCACTAGGGAAGACCTCTTTCTACTTTATATTTTCTCAAATACACACTTATAATATCATTTAACATTTATTTATTTTTGACATTAGAAGCGTTATTTTTAAACTTCATCCAAACAAAGGATGGAGGGCTGGACACAGTGTCAAAGAGGGCTTGTGCATATGAGATTTGCATTCCTGCTCAAGGAGCAAACATTTGGGTAGTCTGGGATTCTGTCCATCCATATGTCCAGTGGCCATGCCCACCTGCCCTGATGGAAGACCAGCCACCCTGGGCTGCAGACCCACAGTACCACTGACAGCCGAGTATGTGCCACCCCAGAGCCTTTGCCCAATGAGGGTTTACAATTCTGAAGATCATTTTGGAGCTTGAAATGTAGTTTTCTAGTTATTAAAATTTTCAGATTTTGTTAAGTTCCTGGTGAAGTCATAAGGTAAATTAAAGGGACTTTGAAACAATTCCCACTTATTTTTAAGATCTTGGTTATCTTAGAAGAATAATTATATAATATATAGCATAATATTACATATACATATATAGATATATGTGTTGGTAGTGGTGGTTTAATCACTCAGTCATGTCTAACTCATTGTGACACAATAGAGTGTAGCCCACAGCCTCCTCTGTCCATGGGCTATCCCAGGCAAGAATACTGGAGTTATATATATACATATAACTTTGTCAACAAAGGTCCATATAGTCAAAGTTATGGTTTTTCCAGTAGTCATGTATGGATGTGAGAGTTCGATCAAAAAGAAGGCTGAGCACTGAAAAACTGATGCTTCTGGACTGTGGTGCTGGAGAAGACCCTTGGACTGTAAGGAGATAAAACCAGTCAATCCCAAGGAAAATCAACACTAACTATTCATTGGAAGGAATATTGCTGAAGCTGAAGCTCCAATACATTGGCCACTTGATGTGAAGAGTCAGCTCATTGGAAAAGACCCTGATGCGGGAAAGACTGAAGGCAAAAAGAGAAGAGGGTGACAGTGGATGAGATGGTTAGATAGCATCACTGACTCAGTGGACATGAATTTGAACAAACTCTGGAAGATAGTGGAAGACAGAGAGGGGCCTATGATTCTGCAATTTGCAAAGAGTGGAACATGACTTAGCAACAAAAACAACAGCAACAAATGTATACATTTCATACATATAATCTGTAAGAAACTTCATTACTAAGAAGAAAAAAATAGAGTATCTGAGCATCTAGTAGACCAGTTATTTTACATTCATTTTCTTTTACATTAGTACAATATCATTTCCATTTGTACTCCACATGCATTTCCATCCGTGTCACCATCACTCCTATTCTGCAATTAAGTGATCTTGTTTTTAATTCCACTGGAACAACTTCGCTATTAAGTATTATGTTTCCTCCTAAGTCTTGGCATTCCTACCCTTTCATGTTTGTTCAACTACTTGTTATGCTGGTAGTACGTGTAGTCCAAGGAATTGCCTCAAACGGGAAGTAGAGAAATAAACGCCTTGAATTTGCTTTGCAGCTTCCCATTTCCAAATGTCCTTATGATATCACCCATTGACTGAACTCAGCTGGAAAGCCCACTAATGTAACCCACTAATATCTTAAGCTCAAGAAAAAAAAAAATAGGGGGAGTTGGGTAGAGTGCATCTGGAGAACCAAAGGTAAAATGTTCACCACATACTCAGTAGCTTTTAGAATATGTTTTGTTTTTTCCACTTCCTATTAAATATCTATGAGAGACTACTATTTAGAGTTAAATGATTTTTTATTAAGAGATACTATTTTTGAAAACATTTAGATTTAGGTAATTTCATTTTTCTATTAAAGATTTCCACAGAAAAAATTAATCAGAAAGCATAAAAAGCATAGAAGATAGAGGAGAAAAATGGCAAGTAACATTTATTGTTAAGAAATTGGAAAAAAATCTTCAAATAGTCTACACAAATATAGTGAGAAATATTTCTTTAATCTGAAAGCAAAAATTAGATTGAAAAGTATCAGTTTCTCACAATTAAAAGGTACATATTTTCATTACAATATACTTATATATATATATATAGCCCCAATACAGGGCTGAGAAACAATTTTAATTTTTCATAGATTACATGGAAATAAAAGACTGGGTATTCATTTCCCAATGCAGGTCTTTCAAAGTATAACCAAGCTGTATAGTATAAAATGTCTATTTATATGTATGTGTGAACTGTGAAGTATGAAAGTCTCTCAGTCATGTCCGACTTTTTGTGACCCCCATGGACTATACGGTCCATGGAATTCTCCAGGCCAGAATACTGGAGTGGGTAGCCTTTCCCTTCTCTAGGGGATCTTCCCAACCAGGGATCAAACCCAGGTCTCCTGCATTGCGGGCAGATTCTTTACCACTGAGCAACAAAGGAAGCCCATTTATAAGTATGTTCAACTGTTACTTTAGAAATACCTGGAATTCAAGGTCTAGACTATTGAATTGGTTTACAGAATATATGTAGTACACATTAAGGACATGATCTTGGTTGTTTGTCCAAAGCCACAGAATAGAGTCCCCAAAATTCCGTGAGCAGAGGGGATTTCAGCAAAGTATATAATCTAGGTTTCAATTCCCTCTTCCATAAAGTGGAGAAATAATATTGTGCAACTGTGTGTACATTACATAGCACATTACCTGGTAAATGATAGGAAGGTAACAATAGATACAACAATGGTGGTGGTGTAAGAATTTTTTGCCCACTGATGGATTAGACAAACACTAACTTATTAAGATTGATGTGATAGCTTCTCTGTGGATACTATACTCATTTTATGTACCAGTAAACTATTCCCTTTATGGCCAAGTTTTTTCTTAAAAGAAATTTTCCTTCCCATAATTTGTCTTTTTTCTTGTATACAGGATTTCCTCATAATTATTTATAGACTTTTTCTTGCTTACTTACATTTCACTTAAGTTGACCATAGTGTTCACTTTTTCAAAGTATATATATATATATATATATATATGTATATATATATATATATTTAATGTACTCCCTTTATCACCTACTCAGAGAGCTCAATAAAATATCTGCCTTTATGCTTTCTATCACTTTCATTCCATTTATAATTCAAAATTAAAAGGCTGAGACTACAAAGCTTCACTTATATAAGATGAATAAGTTCTAGAGATCTACTATACAGTGTGGAGATGCAGTTAATAATACTGAACTATACAATTCACTAACATAATAGAATATCTTGTCTTAAATGTTTTTATCATAGATAAACAAGTACATATGGTGGGAGAAAACTTTTGGAAGTGATGGATATGTTTATGCCATCCATTGTGGTGATCATTTCATGGGCATGTGTGTGCAAGAATGCTCAGTCACTTCAGCAATGTCAGACTCTTTGCAACCCTATGGACTGTAGTCCGTGAAGCTCCTCTTGTCCATGGGATTCTCCAGGCAAGGATACTAGAGTGGGTTTCCAGTCTCTCCTCCAGGGCACCTTCCCAACCCAAGAATCGAACCTGCATCTCCTGCATTGCAAATGATTCTTTACTTATTGAGCCACCTGGAAAGACTTTCATGTTCAAATAATGATCTCCAAATTCATCATCTTTTATGATTATTAAAAGTTTTTTGTGATCATTCATAGCTTAATAAAGTGGTTAAAAAGAAACAACTGCAGAATTTGATACTCAGAGGTTAGATACTTGTTTTACTATATCTATCAAATGTATTTGTATTTACAGAAAGTAAAGAGCAAATTTAAAATATGAAGGGAGAGGGAACAGCCCTAATAGCAGTTGATATATATAAGTAGAACTAGGGCTTCCCTGGTGGATCAGTGGTAAAGAACCCACTTGCCAATGCAGGAGACTCAGTTTCAATCAGTGGGTTGGGAAGATCCCGTGGAGAAGGAAATGGCAACCCACTCCAGTATTCTTGCCTGGGAAATCCCATGGACAGAGGAGCTTTCCTGATATTTTTCTCCAGAGAAATATGTTTATTCCCCATGTTACCTTGAACATTATTTATTGATAACATGGTATTTCAGTATTATTTACCTGTTACTGTGATTTTCTTGATTTTCAAAGAAATATAAAGAATATTAGCATTATTTACTTTGACAACTTGATCATAGTAACCTAGGGCTTCTAACCTTCATTATATTAGTATATTATGCTGATTGTATGGGAAAATGATAGACACCAAAACAACTTCTTAAAATTATTGTTTGTGCTGAGGGATAGATGGCTTGCTGTGTAGGATAATATAGCAAAAGAGAGAACAAAAATCAATTGTGAAAATATTGGAGCATATGAGTTTCTAGGTTAACAGGTTGCAAAATTACCTGTACTTTTAAGAATAACCTACATAGGTAGGAATTCTGTAGATAAATATAAATTAGCATCTTAGTATTTGAAGTGTCATAATTCACAGGAAAGCATCATCAGAGAATCCATAATAATTGAAGCAACTTTCTTTAAAAAAAAAATTTTCCCAGGCCAAGAACACAATCAGAGTATCTTGCACATACTAGGGCCTCACATTCCCAGTCATGCTAGAACCAAACACTGTAACCACTGCTAATTCCTCACTCTTCCTCATAGTAAGTACCAAGGCCTATTCAGTTTATATCTGTAACACTGCTTCATTCAGCTTGTAATATATGTTCTCTCTTCCTCTCCATTGTTTCTTCCCTAGCTCAGATTTTCAATGTTTCCTGAGATGATTAAAAACCAACTTGTGTCTCTGCTTCGTCTTTCTTATCTTCATTCCTTTCTACACATTTCTCTCAAATTAACCTTTGTAAAGCATTGTCCCCGTCATATCAGTATCCCACGAAAAAGCCTGTCATGGTTCCCCATTGCTCCAGTGACCAGATAATTTGTCATCCAAACAGGAATACCTTTGAGAGTAAGAGTCATGATTAGTCACCCTCAGGCAACAGGATTATCCCGGCTGGATGGAGAAATATGGTCATTCTACTCACTGACACAAACTGCCCATGATTCTTTTTTTTTTTTTTAACTTAATTTATTTATTTATTTTAATTGGAGGCTAATTACTTTACAATATTGCAGAGGTTTTGCCATACATTGAAATGAATCAGCCATGGGTGTACATGTGTTCCCCATCCTGAACCCCCCTCCCACCTCCCTCCCCATCCCATCCCTCAGGGTCATCCCAGTGCACCAGCCCTGAGCACCCTGCCTCATGCATCAAACTTGGACTGGTGATCTAGTTCACATATGATAATATATATGTTTCGATGCTATTCTCTCAAATCATCCCACCCTTGCCTTCTCCCACAGAGACAAAAGTCTCTTCTTTACATCTGTGTCTCTTCTGCTATCTCGTATATAGGGTCATCGTTACAATCTTCCTAAAATCCATATACATTCAATGATATACTGTATTGGTGTTTTTCTTTCTGACTTACTTCACTCTGTATAATAGGCTCCAGTTTCATCCACCTCATTAAACCTGATTCAAACGCATTCTTTTTAATAGCTGAGTAATATTCCATTGTGTATATGTACCACAGCTTTCTTATCCATTTGTCTGCTGATGGGCATCTAGGTTGTCCTCATGTCCTGGCTATTATAAACAGTGCTGTGATGAACACTGGGGTACACGTATCTCTTTCAGATCTGGTTTCCTCACTGTGTGTGCCCAGCAGTGGGATTGCTGGTTCGTATGCCCATGATTCTTGACAAACTATTTATCTATTCAAAATTTGTACAACCTAGTAAGACAAACTAAATTAGTTTATATCCTGACCACTCATCTTAGTCTTACTCACCTCAGTAAAATGTGGATTGTTAGCTGTCAGTTTTCTATGATAATAAAATAAAATAGTGTAAAAATATTGGGACATCTCTGACAATCCAGTGGTTAAGATTGCACTTCCACTGCAGAAGACACAGATTCAATGTCTGGTCAGGAGGTAAGATCCCTCATGACACAGTGTGGCCTAAAGGAAAAAAGAAAGAAAAGAAAAAAAGAAATATACAGCACTCAAGTAATGTTACTATCTTATTATCTGTTTTATCCAATAAATTTCATTCAATACTACAGAACACCTATTCTCAACACAGAACACTAGTTATCAATTCTATGTAGGTAGTTTTACTCCTCTTGACAGCTTTAGGCAATAATTAATTAGAATGTTGCTTAAATTTGTTTAGATGAGTCTCTGTAGAAATTGTCTTCATCGAGACTTACCCTTTAACTATGATTAATCTAAAATGGGATCAAGAAAGTAATTATTTTGAATGTTTTTTAGGTATATATATAATGCATTGGGGTATACTTTGTTGAACTTACCACTGCAGATTATGAACACAATATTATTTTTAACAGTGTTTTGTGTACAAAGTTAAATTGTAAATTTTATTTAAATTGTTATATCATCATACTTTTCTTAGAATTTACATTTCTATCTCTTAAAAAACTTACCTTTAGTTAAGTATGGCATTTGATGTCCCCTTCATCAAGCAATTACATACATGTTGAATTATATCTTGACTAGGAAGAAAAAAATAAAACCCTTACCTCCAGGAATATTTCTGGTACGTATCAGAAAGATATTCTGCTATTTATCCTGTAATAAATTCATTATTTCATAAGTAGATTTATTGAAAAGTACCCAGTGAAATATGTTTGATCTAATTTCAATTATATTATCACTATGCTTGACTTCCTACTTTTGCATTCCTGTCCCCTATAATGAAAAGGACATCTTTTTTGGGTGTTAGTTCTAGAAGTTCTTGTAGGTCTTCATAGAACTGTTCAGTTTCAGCTTCTTCAGCATTACTGATCAGGGCATAGACTTGGATTACTGTGATATTGAATGATTTGCCTTGGAAATGAACAGAGATCATTCTGGCATTTTTGAGACTGCATCCAAGTAGTGCATTTCAGACTCTTTTGTTGACTATGGTGGTGACTCCATTTCTTCTAAGGGATTCTTGCCCACAGTAGTAGATATAATGGTCATCTGAGTTAAATTCACCCATTCCAGTCCATTTTAGTTTGCTGATTCCTAAAATATCGATGTTTACTCTTGCCATTTCCTGTTTGACCACTTCCAATATGCCTTGATTCACGGACCTAACATTCCAGGTTCCTATGCAATATTGCTCTTTACACCATCGGACTTTACTTCCATCACCAGTCACATCCACAACTGGCTGTTGTTTTTGCTTTGGCTCTGTCTCTTAATTCTTTATGGAGTTATTTCCCCACTGATCTCCAGTAGAATACTGGGCACTACTGACCTGGGCAGTTCATCTTTCAGTGTCCTATTTTTTTTTGCCTTTTCATACTGCTCATGGGGTTTTCAAGGCAAGAATACTGAAGTGGTTTGCCATTCGCTTTTCCAATGGACCATGTTTTGTGAGAACTCTCCACAATGACCCATCCGTATTGGGAGGCCCAAAATACCTGGAGCAATAGGCAACTTTGGCCTTAGAGTATAGAATGAAACAGGGCAAAGGCTAATAGAGTTTTGCCAAGAGAACGCACTGGTCATAGCAAACACCCTCTTCCAACAACACAAGAAAAGACTTTACACATGGGCATCACCAGATGGTCAACACTGAAATCAGATTGATTATATTCTTTGCAGACAAATATGGAGAAGCTCTATACAGTCAGCAGAAACAAGACCAGGAGCTGACCGTGGCTCAGACCATGAACTCCTTATTGCCAAAATCAGACTTAAATTGAAGAAAGTAGGGAAAACCACTAGACCACTTAGACCACCTAAATCAAATCCCTTATGATTATACAGTTGGAGTGAGAGATTCAAAGTATTAGATCTGAGAGAATGCCTGTAGAACTATGGATGGAGGTTCATGACACTGTAAAGGTGGCAGGGATCAAGACCATCCCAAGGAAAAGAAAAAGATATTCCCATTTGAAGGCTGAGTTCCAGAGAATAGCAAGGAGAGATAAGAAAGCCTTCCTCAGCGATCAATGCAAAGAAATAGAGGAAAACAATAGAAAAGGAAATACTAGAGATCTCTTCAAGAAAATTAGAGATACTAAGGGAACATTTCATGCAAAGATGGGCACAATAAAGAACAGAAAGGGTATGGACCTAACAGAAGCAGAAGACATTAAGAAG
The DNA here is from genome assembly GCF_910594005.1 of Cervus elaphus. Lineage (NCBI taxonomy): Eukaryota > Metazoa > Chordata > Mammalia > Artiodactyla > Cervidae > Cervus > Cervus elaphus. The sequence goes on from NC_057819.1 coordinate 35,376,911, forward strand.
AGGTGGCAAGAATACACAGAAGAACTGTACAAAACAAGATCTTCACACTCAGATAATCACTATGGTGTGATCACTCACCTAGAGCCAGACATCCTGGAAAGCAAAGTCAAGTGGGCCTTAGGAAGCATCACTACAAACAAATCTGGTGGAGGTGATGGGATTCCAGCTGAGGTATTCCAAATGCTAAAAGATGGTGCTGTGAAAGTGCGGCACTCAATATGCCAGCAAATTTGGAAAACTCAGCAGTAGTCACAGGACTAGAAAAGGTCAGTTTTCATCCCAATCCCAAAGAAAGTCAAAGCAAAAAATGCTCATACTACCACACAATTACACTCATCTCACATGCTAGCAAAGTAATGCTCAAAATTCTCCAAGCCAGGCTTCAACTGTATGTGAACCGTTAATTTCCAGATCTTCAAGCTGGATTTAAGAGAGGCAGAGGAACCAGAGATCAAATTGCCAACATCCATTGGATCATCAAAAAAGCAAGAGAGTTCCAGGAGAACATCTACTTCTGCTTTATTGGCTACACCAAAACTTTTGACGGTGTGGATCACAACAAACTGTGGAAAATTCTGAAAGAGACGGGAATACCAGACCACCTGACCTGCCTCCTGAGAAATCTGTATGCAGGTCAAGAAGCAACAGTTAAAACTAGACATGGAACAACAGACTGGTTCCAAATCGGGAAAAGAGTACGTCAAGGCTGTGTATTTTCACCCTGCTTATTTACCTTACATGCAGAGTGCATCATGAGAAATGCCAAGCTGGATGAAGCACAAGCTGGAATCAAGATTGCTGGGAGAAATATAAATAACCTCAGATATGCAGATGACACCACCCTTATGGCTCAAAGCAAAGAATTAAAGAGCCTCTTGATGAAAGTGAAAGTGGAGAGTGCAAAAGTTGGCTTAAAATTCAACATTCAGAAAACTAAGATCATGGCATCTGGTCCCATCACTTCATGGGAAATAGATGGGGAAACAATGGAAACAGTAAGAGGCTTTACTTTGGGGGGCTCCAAAAATCTGCAGATGGTGACTGCAGCCATGAAATTAAAAGATACTTGCTCCTTGGAAGAAAAGTTATTACCAACCTATATAGAATATTAAAAATCAGAGACATTACTTTGCCAACAAAGTTCCGTATAGTTAAAGCTATGGTTTTTCCAGTAGTCATGTATGGATGTGAGAGTTGGACTATAAAGAAAGCTGAGCACTGAAGAATTGATGCTTTTGAACTGTGGTGTTGGAGAAGACTCTTGAGAGTCCCATGGACTGCAAGGAGATCCAACCAGTCCATCCTAAAGGAAATCATTCCTGATATTTATTGGAAGGACTGATGTTGAAACTGAAACTCCAATACTTTGGCCATCTGATGAGATGAACTGATTCGTTTGAAAAGACCCTGATGCCGGGAAAGATTGAGGGCAGGAGGAGAAGGGGACAACAGAGGATGAGATGGTTGGATGGCATCACTGACTCAATGGACATGACTTTGAGTAAATTCCAGTAGTTGGTGATGGACAGGGAGGCCTGGCATGTTGAAGTCCATGGGGTCACAAAGAGTTCACGCGACTGAGCAACTGAACTGATCACTATGTGGTGAATTTAGTTTATATTCAAATTCCATTCCCCACAGATTAAAATCAATTTAATAAGAATCCCTTTTCTGTATTTCAGTTTATCAAGTTATATTTGGTAGTAATGGCATTTTTCATCTTTTCTTGTTTCCTTAGATATTTGATATTATAGAATAAAATTGACATAGTATCTTATTTTTCTCTTTTAAATTCTCCTCTCACTATGTCCATATTAGTGGAGCATTAATTCACAATGATCTTATAATGTTATGTCCTTTTAGAAAGGAAAACTATGTATTTTATTATTCTGTTTATATCAATTATGTTTTATGTTTATGATAGTAAAAAAATTATATTTTTACTTTGTAAGATTTCCCATTATTCAGCTCATGGTTGATATTCCCCCTCAAATGTCCATGCAAGATAATAAATAAGTATATTTTATATCTGTTATTTATAAACTGTACCAACCATTAGAATTCCCTACAAATGTCCTTTGCTTCAGTAGAGAAATGTATAATATGTCATAAATTTTTTGTAAAAATCTATGATACTGTGTATGTAAATACTTTTTTATATTACTATTTCAGAGATTGCTGTTTTAATATTCTGGAATGCTCTTAACAGTGTACAACTGAGCCACTTAAACACTATATCCTGTCAGTTTTAAATGCTATTTATTTATTAGAACCTTCTCTTAATGGCAAAGAAACATTAATCCACACCTCTCTTCATTATTACAAATTTCAAATCAATAGTGCTTTAAATATCCATCAGTTTCCTCTTATAAAAAAAAAGTCTAATATCTTTTGGGTCTGTATTCTGCATTCTTGAACCTCCACGTTCACTATAAGGGTAAAATCTAGTACAAAAGAGTATGTGTACAAAATGTGTATGATAAAAGCAACCCAATACCTGCAAACATATTGGTTGAAATTCTCTATGAGAATTCACTACTTGCTTATTTTCAGGCTAAGTATTATTGGAGATACATGATTTCTTAACTAAAGTATATAGTTATATGATAACTACATATGGATTGAGATATTTTCTGACCAAACTATAAATGTGAAGTTTGATTCTAATAGTTTTTAATTTAATGGAACTGTAGAATCCTAGTGGTGGTCAGCACTTTAGAGGTCCTCTGTAAGAAAAAGTTCTCTACCACCTTTCTTGTATAGTCATCTAACTTAAATAGCTAAGGAGCAAGGTCACATAAGATCTTTTTATTTGGGAAAACTTTAACTGTTGAAACAAATTTAAAGAGTAATAAAATAGACTTGGAGGAATTCCCTGGCTAGCCAGAGTTTAGGATTGCACACTGCCAGGGACTGCAGGGGATTCTATTCCTAGTTGGAGAAATAAGATCCCATATGTTAAGGAGTAAAAATAACAGTAATTATAATAATGTCAGTTAGCTGGACTTGCTTGGAGTTTCAAATAATAAGGCTCCCTCCCTAAAAGAGAGAGTATATGTATATTCTCTGGGCTCTGTCTCATTCTGCTCACTTAAAGAGACCAAATTCCTATCCCTACCCCATCAAGCATTGCTCAAGGATTTATAATATCAGTTGCAAGATGTCATTACTTATCTATGAAATGTGTAGAAGCAAAGTCTCACCAGGATTGCTTTTCTTTCTTTTTTTTTTTGTTTAGACCCTCAGTCACTTTTGGGGCTCTGGTCTTTTTTGCTACCTCCATTGTGGGCCTGATGACATTTTGGACACACAGTGATGCTCAATCACAAATTTTCTTGATAAGTTATGCTGTTATTTGATTCCCTTCTACGCAGAGTCCATTACTCAATAAGAAATAACCCATCATTTTGAAGGAAACAGGGCCAGCAAGGCCTACCTCATTGGGACATCTCAAGTAAAAGTCATGGAAAAGTTCCTCTTGGAATTCTATAAAACAATATTTGATTTGTTGGTAACTTCCTATATCATACTGAGTAATACTTTCTAGGAATGTATTTTCTAGAAATGTGTTGTATAGAAACAAAGATAATATTAGTTTTCACTATTTTATGTTTGGAAAATGACTGTGGTGATTCTTTATGTAGGGAGTGAAGTGAAAAAGAGAACTAATATTCTGTAAGTAAGAATCTATGCAGACACAGGGGGTCTAATTAACTGTCTGATATTATTACTTTTTATTTACTAGAAAAAGTACTTTTACCACAAGTTATTTAACTATTTTTTGTTGAATATAATTGGCATACAACATAATGCTGGTTTTAGGTGTACAACATAATGATTTGACATTTCCATACCTTATAAAATGAGCACCATGATAAATCTAGTAACAGTCTGCCCACATAAAAAATATATTACAATATTATTAACCATAATCTTTATGCTGTATATTGCATTCTGGTGACTTCTTTTTTATATAACTGGAAGTTTATAGCTCTTAATCTCTTTTTTCTGTCTCCTTTATGCCTTCCACCCTCTGACAATCGTCTAATTGTTCTCTGTATCTATGAATATGTTTTAATTTTGTTTAGTTTGCTCCTTTTGTTTTTTAGATTTCACATATAAATGAGAATATGCAATATTTGTCTTTCTCTGTCTGACATTTCACTTAACATAATACCTTCTAGGTCCACTTATGTTGACACAAACGGCAAGATTTCAATATCTGTGGGTGAATAATATTCCAACGTGTAAAAAAATATGCTTTATCCATTCATATATCAATGGACAGCAAGGTTGCATGGCTATTGTAAATAATGCTACCATGAACATTAATTTTCACATATCTTTTGAATCAGTGTTTTTGTTCTCTTTGAGTAAATCCTCAAAAGTGAAATTGCTGGATCATATGACAGTTCTACTTTTAATTTCATAAGAAGCTCAATATTGATTTCCACAATGGCTGCACCAATTTATAGTCCAACAAGCAGTGCACAAGGGTTCCCTTTTCTCAACATTCTTATCAACGTTTGTAGACATTTTGATGATGGCCATTCTGATAGGTGTGAGGTGATGCATCACTGTGGCTTTGATTTGAATTTTCTGATGATCAGTGATGTTGAGCATCCTTTCAAGTGTCTTCTGGCCATCTATTTATTTTCTTTGGAAAAATGTCTATTCAGGCCCTCTACCCATCTTTTTTTATTCTGTTGCTTTCTGCCATACATCAACATGAATCAATACCAATATATGTATACCTATAGCCATAGGTATAGGAGGTTCTCCTCCCTCTTGAACCTACTCCCACCTTCTACCCCAAACCATCCCTCTAGATTGTCACAGAGCCCTGGGTTGAGTTCCCTATGTCATGTAGCAAATTCCCACAGGCTATCTATTTTACAAATGGTAGTGTATATGTTTCCATTTTGTAAGACAGTTGCTTGTATTTTTGATGTTTAATGATATGACTTATTTGCATACTTTAGACATTAAATCTTTATCAGATATATCATTTTGCAGATGTCTGCTTCCATTCAGTAGGTGATCTTTTCATTTTGAAAGTGGTTTCCTCTACCTTGCAAGGGTTTTGTTTTTTTGTTGTTGTTGTTTTTAGTTTTACATAGTCTCATTTGTTTATTTCTGGTTTCGATTCCCTTGTCTAAGAAGACAAGGCTAACTAAAGCAGGGAGAAAGAGTCATGAGAATGATAATTTCAGACAGGGTAAGCCACCTGATGTGACATGTTGACTCATTGGAAAAGACCCTGATGCTGGGAAAGATAGAAGGCAGGTGGAAAAGAGGACAGCAGTGGAAGAGATGGTTGGATGGGATCACCGACTCATTGGGCATGAGTTTGGGCAAGCTCCGGCAGATGGTGAAGGACAGTGAAGTCTGGCATGCTGCAGTTCATGCGGTTACAAAAAGTTGGACATGACTGAGCGACTGAACAACAAGGAAAGGAGACCTCTTTAAAATGAACTATTTCCTAGAGACCTGAAAGTTATGACCAAGAAAGTCATATGGTCTCTTAAGGGCAAGGGTTCCAGGAAGAGAGGACAGTACTGCCTAGCAAATTTCAGAAATAGAAGAAGTCATTGACTTATGTGGTGAGAGAGGAGAGTGATGGAGACAAATTCTGTGATACAGAAAAACACTAGGAGGAGGAAGGTGAAGGATGATGCAGAATAACTCAGGACAGAGAACATAATTTCAACCTAAAACATTCCCTCAGGTTTCATCTTGAAGTTCATACCAATAGGATCATAAAATGTTTAATCTTTCTAGTCTGGTTTCTTTTCCTCAACATAATGTTTTGAGATTAGCTCCTGTTGATTAGTTATGGTGGATTATTTCTTATTGATGGGTAGTTGTATATTGTAAGTTATATCACTGGTTTTCTAGGTTTCTGATCATAACTATTGTTTATAGTTTCCACTCTGAGATCTGTCATGAATAAAGCTGATATAAGTGCTGTTCAAGATTGTTGACATATAATTTTCAGTTTTTCTTAGTTAAATACTATATTTTCTAGGGCTGTTATAGAAAAGTGCCACACATTAGGTGGCAATGTATAATAGACCATAATATAAATTTTCTATGAGTAATAGAACGTTTATCCCATTTAATTTTTTCAAACGTGTACTTCTAACATATAGAAATGTAATTAATTTATATATATATATATATACATATATATATTGACCTAGAATCCTAAGAACTAAAAATTTCCTCATTAATTGTAGCAGATGTGTGTACATATTTAGGATCCCTATATAAACAGACAAGTAATCAACAGTTTATTTGTACTCTTTATTCATTCTACTTATTTTTCTTGAGTTATTTCTGGTAAGTGATTAAATAGAAGATGGGAGGATAAATATTAAGACATTTTCTCCCCCTGAAAATATGGGGAAATGGATCGACGTTGTTTCATCAGACATCAACGTTGTTTCATCTACAAAAGGCATTTTGTAGATGCCTTTTGAAAAATTGAGGATATTCTTCTATTACTTTACTGAACATTTTTTCCTAAGTCATAAATATCTGTGGAATTGTGTCACCTGTTTTTTGTGTATCAATTGAGGGAGGCCTGTGTGGTTTTTATCCTTTATTCTGTTAGTGTGATGAAATAGTTTAATTAAATTTAAAATATAAAAATGTTACTCACCCCCTGAAGAAACCTAATTTTTCATATTGTATCATAGTTTTATCATTATATGGTGAGAAATTTGATATCAGTGTTTCTGGAAGCTTTCTTCCTGCCCTTCTCTTTTCTTATAACATCTATCCTAACTTGGAAAAGAGAGTAAGGCGGACTTCACAATGTGAGTTTGGCAGAGCTGTTTGCTGCTCTGCTTTGAGACAGTCTGTGGACAGAGAATGTTTTTTCTTTTTTAAATAATGAACAAAAAATCAGCATTTGAGCCATCCTGCTCTAATATTTTCACTATGGGAAATATTTTGAATAGAAATTAAATTACTAAGTAGATATATTTCTAGTTATATCTAGTTATATTTTCTATGACTATTCCTAGTTGTTTGTGAGTTAAACTTAACAGATGGCGTTCCAAAAATGTACATAACTCCATGGAAGTATGGGCAATGTTGACTTCCCTGGCAAAATATCCCATGCATATGTATTGTGACTGCTCTTTTGTTGCCTATGGGTATATTAATAAAAGTATACTAACAGTTGGTAAGATTGTAATATGCAAACTAATTGTATCTAATTTTTCAAAATTTACAAATTTTAACTTTTTCTTGTTGTATGCTGCTAAGCCACTTCAGTCGTGTCCGACTCTGTGTAACCCCATAGACGGCAGCCCACCAGGCTCCCCCATCCTGGGATTCTCCAGGCAAGAACACTGGAGTGGGTTGCCATTTCCTTCTCCAATGTGTGAAAGTGAAAAGTGAAAGTGAAGTCGCTCAGTCGTGTCCAACTCTTAGTGACCCCATGGACTGCAGCCCACCAGGCTCCTCCGTCCATGGGATTTTCCAGGCAAGAGTACTGGAGTGGGGTGCCATTGCCTTCTCCGTCTTGTCATATAATAGTAGCTAAATCATCCCAAACATGGTTCAAGCTATTAGTAACCACTGCTATTAGAATCTTGTTCTTGAATTTAATAGAAATGTCTTCAGGGTTGTAATATTTAATATCATATTTCCTGTTACTTGGTGTAGTTAGACTTTATTTTGTATAATGTTTTCTTGAATTGATTACCCTAATTTAGTTTTGCTTTTGAATAATTGAATTGTAACATGCATTTAAACTATTAAATAAGTCAGTAAGATTTTTTTTTAAAGATGTCAGCTGCTCCCCTTCCATTTATAATTCCCTCAACACACTTTATTTGTAGTCTTTAATCTGATGCTTTTGAACTAATTTCTAGATACTAAATATGTTTTTATTTCTAATTATTGGATTATTCTTCATTTAAAATCCTTGTTTCGTTTTTGTTGTTTTTGCTTTTTATGTTGGAAGTTGAAGATTCAGCTGATTATTACCCAATACCCAACTAGTACACACAAACACACACACAATTTTCATCTCCTCAATATAGTTTAGGTATAATATTTATTTGATCAAAATTCAATGATTAAAAACTAGGTAATTCAAGATTCCAGAGAAGTCCCTCAGATGTGGGGACCAGGCATCTGATAAGGGGGCAGCAACCACCTGATAGTGACACTTTTAAAAGGTGAGAGCCTAGTTCTTGCCATACCAGTCTGGATGCTGGAATGAACAAATGGTACTGGAGAGATGCTGGCAAAATCAGAAAACAATACAAAGAAAGAGAGTTGCTGCTGAATTTATCCTGCCTTCTTATCTCCTTTATGCCTTGATTTATAAAAACAGCTGTGAACTTGGGTACATGTATCTTTTCAAATGAGAGTTTTCATCCTTTCTTGAGATATGCATGGAGTTCTATTTACAATACTCAAGCTGTGAAAAGAACTCAAATGTCCCTTTAATGACAATCAGTGTAATATAATGTGGTTTGTATATGCAATGGAATATAACTCAGTGATGAAAAATGAAATATTGCCATTTGCAGCAATATGGATACATCTAAAGAATATCATACCAAATGAAGTAAGTCAAATAAAGACAAATATATGATATCGCCTATATGTAGAATCTAAAAAATAATATAAATGATCTTTATACAAAACAGAAACAGATTTATAGACATAGAAAAGAAATTTATAGTTATTGATGGGGAAATGGAGGTGGAGGATGGAAAATTAGAAATGTGAGATTAACATACACAAAATATTATACATAGAATAAGTAACAAAAAGTTTACTGTATAAAACATGGAACCATATTCAGTATCTTATAGTAATCTATGAATAATGTAGATAGGCAAGGTTTACTATATAGAATAGATGAATACATTCACTATCTTATAATAACATGTATAATGTGCATATGTGTGTGTGTGTGTATAATTGGACCAGATTGCTGTAAACCTGAAGCTGACATAATGTTGTAAATCAACTATAAGTCATTAAAAAAAATAAAAATGTCCTTTAATAATTCTTAAAAATTTATTTAAAACACCAGCTGTAACCATCTACCTTTCATCAGAGTGACACAAATGACCATAGATGACCCAGACACCCAGGGTGTTAAAAAGACAAATTAAGAGGCATAATATTTACATTTTAACAAGACAATCAAATTAGTTAAGCTAAGTGTATACCTAAATATCTGGCTCTCAAACATATTCTAATATGATTTCAAATAAACTTTTCTAGTTTCACCAATATAAAAAAGAAGAAGAAGAAGAAAACGTTGTTAACCTTATAAACAAACTATCAAGTACCAATGTGTTCTTCCAAAATGGCTCCTGCGTTCATTTCATCCATGTCACTGCCTCTGTTGGTACCCTGCTGCATGCATTATCATCTACTATTTGCATTATTGTAATATACCACAGAAATAGGACTCCTTTTGTTACTGTTGCCTCTGACCCAAACACACACTACAGCTACATGAGAGTTTGTTAAACATCACTTTCCACATATCATGCAAAATTTTTGGTGACTTTGCCCAAAATATACATTTTTCTAATATAAGTAAGTTATTTCACCTTTCTTTCTGGGTATTTTCTTAAGCTCTGTCTTCCAGTTCACTAGTTCGTTCTTCATTGTTTAATATAGTGAAAGTGAAAGTGAAGTCGCTCAGTCGTGTCCGACCCTTTGTGACCCCATGGACTGTAGTCCACCAAGCTCCTCTGTCCATGGGATTCTCCAGGCAAGAATACTGGGGTGGGTTGCCATTTCCTTCTCCAAGGGATCTTCCCAACCCAGGGATGGAACCCAGGTCTCCCGCATTGCAGGCAGACACTTTAACCTCTGAGCTACCAGGGAAGCCCCATTGTTTAATATACTGTGTATCAAAATTCAAGTATTTATTTTCATTTCTTGATGTTGTTGTTGGTCAGTCACTAAGTCGTGTCCAACTCTTTGTGATCCCATGAACTACAGAACACCGGTGTTCCCTACCCTTCACTATTTCCTGGAGTTTGCTTAAACACATGTCCATTAAGTCAATGATGCCATCCAACCATTCATTTTCTGTTGCCCCCTTCTCGTCCTGCCCTCAAATTTTTCCAGCATCAGGGTCTTTTCCAGTGAGTCAGCTGTTTGCATCAGGTGGCCAAAGTATTTCAGTTTCAGCATCAGTCCTTCCAATGAATATTGAGGGTTGATTTCCTTTAGGGTTGACTGATTTGATCTCTATGCTATCCAAGGAACTCTAAAAGTCTTCTCCAGCACCACAATTTGAAAGCATCAATTCTTCACTGCTCAGCCTTCTTTATGGTCCAACTCTCACATCCATACATGATTACTGAAAAAAAATCACAGCTTTGACTATATGAGCCTTTGTTGGCAAAGTAATGTCTCTGCTTTCTAACAAGTTGTCTAGGTTTGTCATGAATCCCTTAGTAGAAATGAAGTAGCTCTCATAGTCAAAAAAAGAGTCCAAAATTCAGTTCTTTGGTGCAATCTGAAAAATGACAGAATGTTCTTGGTTCTCTTCCAAGGCAAACAATTCAATATGACAGTAATCCAAGTCTTCATCCCAGCCACTAAAGCCAAAGAAGATGAACTTGAATGGTTTAATGAAGATCTACAAGACCTTCTAGAACTAACACCAAAAAGAGATGTCTTTTTCATCAAAGGGGGCTGGAATGCAAAAGTAGGGAGTCAAAAGATACCTGGAGTAACAGGCAAGTTTGGGCTTGGAGACAAAATGAAGCAGGGCAAAGGCTAAGAGAATTTTGCCAAGAGAATGCACTGGTCATAGCAAACAACCTCTTCCAACACACAAGAGACAACTCTAAATATGACATTTCCAGATGGAAAATACTGAAATCAGATTGATTATATTCTTTGCAGCTGAAGATGGAGAAGCTCTACACAGTCAGTAAAAATAAGACTAGGAGCCAAGTCTGGCTCAAATCATGAACCCTTTATTGAAAAATTCAAATTTGCACTGAATAAAGTAGGGAAAACCACTAGATCATTCAAGTATGACCTAAATCAAATCCTTTGTGATTATACAGTAGAAGTGACAAATAGATTCAAAAGGTTAGATCTGATAGACACATAGCTAGAAGAAATATGGATGGAGATTCATAATATTGTACAGGAGATGGTGACCAAAACCATCGCCAAGAAAATGAAATGCAAGAAGGCAAAATTGTTGTCTGAAGAGGCCTTAAAAATAGCTTGAGAATAGAAGAGAAGTGAAAAATAAAGAAGAAAAGGAAAGAAATACCTAACTGAATGTAGAACTCCAAAGAATAGCTAGGAGAGACAGGAAAGCCTTCTTAAATGAACAATACAAAGGAATAGAGGAAAACAATAGAATGGGAAAGACTAGATGTCTCTTCAAGAAAATTAGAGAGATACCAAAGAAACATTTCAGGCAAAGATGGGCACAATATAGGACAGAAATGGTATGGATCTAACAGAAGCAGAAGAAATTAAGAAGTGGCTAGAATACACAAAACGACTATACAAAAAGATATTAATGACCCAGATAACCATGATGGTGTGGTCACTCACCTAGAGACAGACATCCTGGAGTCTGAAGTCAAAGGTGCCTTAGGAAGCATTACTATGAACATAGCAAGTGGAGATGATGGAATTCCAGCTGAGCTTTGAAAATCCTAAAAAATGATACTATTAAATTGCTGCACTCAATATTCAAAACAATTCAAAGTGTTTTTTGAATGTTGAATTTTAAGACAGTTTTTTCACACTCCTCTTTCACCTTCATCAAGACTCTCTTTAGGTCTTCTTCACTTTCTGCCATTAAAGTGGTATCATCTGCTATCTGAGGTTGTTGATATTTCTCTCACCAATTTTGATTCCAGCTTGTGATTCATCCAGTCTGGTATTTCTTATGATGTATTCTGAATATAGATTAAATAAGCAGGGTGACAATACATAGCCTTGATATACTGCTTTCCCAATTTTGGGAACCTGAAGTTCATTGTTTCCTGTCCAGTTCTAGCCATTGCTTCTTGTCCTGAATACAGGTTTTTCAGGAGACCAGTAAGGTGGTCTGGTATTTCCATCTCTCTAAGAATTTTCCACAGTTTGTTGTGATCCACAGAAAGGCATTAGTATAGCCAATGAAGCAGAAGTAACCATATTTTTCTTTCTTTTTTTTTTTTAATTCCTTTGATTTTTCCATGATCCAGAAGATGCTGACGATTTATCTCTGGTTCCCCTAACTTTTCTAAGTCCAGCTTGTCCATTTGGAGTTCTCGGTTCTATTAAAGCTCAATATGGCTTTTACCCATTTATTTATTTTTGTTGTGCTGGGTCTTTGTTGCATATAGCATGTGAACTCTTCATTAAGCACAGGCTTCTCTTAATGCAAGGTGTGGCCTCTAGCATGTACAGGCTTCAGTAGCTGTATCATGTGGGATCTTTGTTGTAGTTGCATGGGCTTCTTATGGCGGTGTGTGGGCTTCTCGTGTTGTGGAGAATAGGCTCTAGGGTTCGCGGTCTTCAGTAGCTGTGGCAAGCAGTCTTAGCTGCCTTGCGTCATGTGGGCTCCTAGCTTCCTGGCCAGGGATCAAACATGTATCCCTGCACTGGACCACCAGTCCCATAGTTTCATATTCTAATCAATTTGTATTTTTTAAATTCTATTTGATTTTTTCAAAATTGTCTCACTTTTGATACCTGCTCCTTTCTTAAATGCTACATGTTATTTTTCATGTCTTTAAATATATATATACTTTAACAGTATTTTATTTTGTATATTTTAAAAGCTAAAAAAAAAAAAACAACAACTCAAAGGCAGGTACAGAGTTTTCCCAAGTATCCCCTCCTCCTGTTCATGTATAACCTCCCCTATTATTATTATCCCCAAACACCAGGTACATATATTACAATTGATGAACCGTCATTTTTTACATTAGAGTTCACTCTTTTTAAGTTCACTATGTATGTGAACAAATTAATAATGACATATATTTACCATTATAATATCATCAAGAGTAGTTTCACTGTCCTAAGGATCCTTTGTGCTCTGTCCATTTACTCCTCTCTCCTCGCCTAAAAGCTGACAATCTGATCTTTTCATTGTTTCCTCAGCGTTTAGTTTTCCATAATGTCATGTATTTGGAATCACACATGATTTAGCTTATTTGATTGAGGTTTTTTTCACTTAATAATATGCTTTTAAATTCCAGCCATGTCTTTGTCTGGCTTGATATTTCATTTCTTCTCAGCACAGAGTAATATTTCACGGTCTGGATGTATCAGTACTTTAAAAAATCCAGTCTATGTGTTTATCTGCTGGCTTTCCTTCAAGGTGACTTGTTTCCAAGATTGTTTGCATTTTTTGGTATGACCTTTGTGTATTTATTTGTAGCAATTATATCAGGTCTGTATTTACAACATATCTAGTTGTGCCATGAGTTTTGCTATCAATTTGCTATCAATGCTATCAATAGCTCAGGTTGCTATCAATCTGAGAACATTTAAAATTTCTTCTGCCTTTGCATTTTTCTTTCAGTGTGAGGATTGCCATCTGATTAAAAGAAAACACCTTTTTTTTTTTCACTTTTTTCCTGTGCTGTGTCATTTTGTTTTTATGTTTGTTTCTGCTTTGTTTTGTTTTCCACCCACCCCCAAACAAAGCAGACACTGGCAAATCTCTCACCATTTCCTAGCACACTGTGGAAAATTATCTGGTTTCCCCCACTTTACGCTGTAATAGCAGATCCTTTCTCTACTTTCACGGTTTATCCAGGGTATTTCATGTCTTTTAAGAACTCCTTAGTAAAATGCTTCTTGGCCACTGGGAGACAGCAAAGATAACCATGCAAATTGGTGTCCTCCCTAATTTGTGTTTCCTCTTTTATTAAAGATACAATTTAAAAAACAGAAAAAAATCCGTATTTTCAATTAATTTTTGACTTACAGAAGAGTGGCAAAATATTGCAGAATTTTCCTAAATCACACACTAAATTACCCTGGTATTAACATCTTTAACAACTGCAGTACAATTATCTGAAACATGAAACTAACAGTAGGATAATCCTATTATCTAATCCAGACACTACCTGAATTACACAATTTTTTTTTCAGTAATGTTCTTTTTTTTTTTCTGAGATCCCATCTGGATACCAGATTCCTTTGTTTCTTGGATTCTATCAGTTACAATCTGAAAATATCTCTATTTATTTAATTATTTGAGGAAGATGGAATTTTCCAAGCCAGAATACTGGAGTGGGTAGCTATTACATTCTCCAGGGAATCTTCCCAACCGAAGGATTGAACCCAGGTCTCCCATACTGAGGGCAGATTCTTTACCAGCTGAGCCACCGGGAAGCCCAAGAATACTGGAGTGGGTAGCTATTCCGTTCTCCAGGGAATCTTCCCAACCCAAGGATTGAACTCAGGTCTCCCACATTGAGAGCAGATTTTTTACCAGCTGAGCCATCACAGAAGCCCAAGCATACAGGAATGGGCACCCTATCCCTTCTCCAGCAGATCTTCCTGACCCAGGAATGAAACCAGGATCTCCTGCATTGCAGGTAGATTCTTTACCAGTTGAGCTACCAGGGAATTCCTCAACTCTTTGCAACCCTATGGACTGTAGCCTGCCATGTTCCCCTGTCCATAGGAGAAATAATTCTAAAATATGGTTTTTCCAGTAGTCATGTATGAATGTGAGAGTTGGACTATAAAGAAAGCTGAGCACTGAAGAATTGATGCTTTGGAATGGTGGTGTTGGAGAAGACTCTTGAGAGTCCCTTGGACTGCAAGGAGATCCAACCAGTCCACCCTAAAGAAGATCAGTCCTGGGTGTTCATTGGGAAGACTGATGTTGAAGCTGAAACTCTGATACTTTAGCCACTTTATGCAAAGAGCTGACTCATTTGAAAAGACCCTGATGCTGGGAAAGATTGTGGGCAGGAGGAGAAGGGGACAACAGAGGATGAGATGGTTGGATGGCATCACCGACTCAATGGATGTGGGTTTGGGTAAACTTCAGGAGTTGGTGATAGACAGGGAGGCCTGGTATGCTGTAGTCCATGGGGTCGCAAAGAGCCACTGAACTGAACTGAGAAACAAAGGATGCCAAATGGCAAAATATTGTATTGAGAAAGAAGAACAAACCTAGAGGTATCACACTCCCTGATTCCAAGTTACACTACAATCCTGCAGAATCAAAAATATATGGTACTGATATAAAAGAAGAAAAAAATTCACATAGATCAATGGAAAAGAACAGACCTCAGATATAAATCCAAAGCTTTAGCCTTATGGGCAATTAATTTTCATGACCCAGATAATCATGACTCACCTAGAGCCAGACATCCTGGAATGTGAAGTCAAGTGGGCATTAGAAAGCATCACTATGAACAAAGCTAATGGAAGTGATGGAATTCCAGTTGAGCTATTTCAAATTCTAATCAAAATGATGCTGTGAAAGTGCTGCACCTCAATATGCCAGCAAATTTGGAAAACTCAGTAGTGGCCACAGGGCCAAAAAGGTCAGTTTTCATTCCAATCCCAAAGAAAGGCAATCCCAAAGAATGCCCAAACTATGGCACAATTGCACTCATCTCATATGCTAGTAAAGTAATGCTCAAAATTCTCCAAGCCAGGCTTCAGCAATATGTGAACCGTGAACTTCCAGATGCTCAAGCTGGCTTTAGAAAAGGCAGAGGAACCAGAGATAAAGTTGCCAACATCCTCTGGATCATTGAAAAAGCAAGAGAGTTCCAGAAAAACATCTATTTCTGCTTTACTGACTATGCCAAAGCCTTTGACTGTGTGGATCACAATAAACTGTGGAAAATTCTGAAAGAGATGGGAAAACCAGACCACCTGACCTGCCTCTTGAGAAACCTATATGCAGGTCAGGAAGCAACAGTTAGAACTGGACATGGAACAACAGACTGATTCCAAATAGGAAAAGCAGTATGTCAAGGCTGTATATTGTCACCCTGCTTATTTAACTTATATGAAGAGTACATCATGAGAAATACTGGGCTGGAAGAAGCACAAGCTGGAATCAAGATTGCCGGGAGAAATAGCAATAACCTCAGATATGCTGATGATACCACCCTTATGGCACAAAGTGAGGAGGAACTAAAAAGCGTCTTGATGAAAGTGAAAGAGGAGAGTGAAAAAGTTGACTTAAAGCTTAACATTCAGAAAACTAAGATCATGGCATCTGGTCCCATCAACTCATGGGAAATAGATGGCGAAACAGTGGAAACAGTGACAGACTTTATTTTGGGGGGCTCCAAAATCACTGCGGATGGTGACTGCAGCCATGAAATTAAAAGACGCTCACTCCTTGGAAGGAAAGGCAGAGACATTACTTTGCCAACAAAGGTCCGTCTGGTCAAGGCTATGGTTTTTCCAGTAGTCATGTATGGATGTGAGAGTTGGACTATGAAGAAAGTTGAGCATCAAACAATTGATGCTTTTGAACTGTGGTGTTGGAGAAGACTCTTGAGAGTCCCTTGGACTGGAAGGAGATCCAACCAGTCCATCCTAAAGGAGATCAGTCCAGGGTGTTTATTGGAAGGACTGATGCTGAAGCTGAAACTCCAATACTTTGGCCATCTCATGTGAAGAGTTGACTCATTGGAAAAGACCCTGATGCTGGGAGGGATTGGGGGCAGAAGGAGAAGGGGACGACTAGGGTGAGATGGCTGGATGGCATCACCGACCCGATGGTCATGAGTTTGTGTAAACTCTGGGAGTTGGTGATGGACAGGGAGGCTTGGCGTGCTGCGATTCATGGGGTCGCAAAGAGTCAGACACGACTGAGCAACTGAACTGAATTGAATCTTATGACACATGAAGAAGAATATACAGTGGGGAGTAAATGGCCTCTTAAGTAAGTGGAATTTGGAAATTTGGACACTACATGCAAAAGAATCAAACTGGAATACTTTCTTACAAAAGTAATGATTAACAACGAATAACAACCAATTCAAAACAGAAAGACTTGAACATAAGACCCAAAGCCATAAAACTCCTAGAAGAAAGCAAATGCAGTAGGCTCTTTGACATTGGTCTTAACAATATGTTTGCCTTCTTAGTGAAATAAAAGCAAAGAGAAACAAATGGGAAAATTTCAAGGTGGAAAGCTTTTGCACAGTGAAGGAAGGTATAAAAAAATTAAAAAAAAAAAAACAGAAGAGAATTCTACTGAATAAGAAGATATTTGCAAGCAATATATCCAATAAGATATTAATATCCAAATGTACAAAGAACTCATACAATTGAACATCAAAAAAAAAAAAAAGCTATTACAAAATGGGCAGAGGATATGGATATTTTTCCAAAGAAGACATACAGGTGGCTGACAGAAACATGGAAATATGTTTGCTAGACATTACTAATCATGAGAAAAATGTATAATAAAACCACAATGCATTGCTACCTCAAACCTGTCAGGCTGTCATCAAAACAAAAACAAATAACAAGTGTTGGCAAGAATGTGGAGAAAAGAGAACATTCATAAGCTATTGGTGGGGCTGTAAATTGGTTTAGCCAATATGGAGACTCCTCAAATAATTAAAAATATAGCTACCATATGATCTAACAATTCCTTTGTTGGACATTTTTCTGAAAAAATAAAGAAAGAAAGAGTAAATAGAAAACATATATACACCTCTATGTTCATTGCAGTATTATTTACCAAAGCAAAGCTATGGAAACAACTTAAGTGTCAAAAGTGGGATCTGGATATTCACTGCTCAAAAGCCAATAAAAACACCAGATTGAAGAAAGAAAAATTTGCTTTCTTTTGGATGCTGGCAACTGATGAGGGGAGGGCAGACATCTGTCCAAAGGCTAATTCCTCTCATTGACAGTCAGTGGGCAAGACCTTTTCAGACACACAGGGGGGCTGTATGCAGAAATAGCAAAATCAGTTCTGACAGCAATCTTGAAATTGGTCTTTGATGGTCTAATCAGTGTCATCTTGATTGTTTTAGCTACAATTAATGTTCAGTTCCAGGGTCAGCATGTTTTCCATTTCCCTGAGGCCAATTTTTGGAACTGTGGCAGCTTACATCATGGCTACAGTCTGGTCATCATGAAGTTAAATTCTTCACCTGGGAGGATCGTGGGATATGGCTCAGAATGCTATCTACAGCACTTGAGAAGGAAATAAAGGTCCTTCGCTTGGCTTAATGACTAAACTATTATTATTTGGTCTACTACTTGTTCTGCTTTTTTTCCTACATGTTCTGATTTCTTTGATTAAAATCGTTCTGGCTAAAGTTTTTCCACAGCAAAGGCAAGGACAGGACATAAGGGAAGGGGGCAAGGACGATGCTCTGTTTCAATAAACAGATGAAAGAATATATTTGATGAAATCTTGCCATTTGAACAATGGACCTTGAGTGCATTATGCTAACTTAAATTTCATACAGAGAAAGAAATACACTATATGATTCCATTTACATGTATAATATAAACAACAAAATAAGGATAACTAAAAAGAAAAAATGCCATAGATACAGAAAACAAACTTCTGGTTGCAGAAGGGAGAAGGGTGGGGACATAAAAGAAATAAATGAGATATATTAGGAGTTAAATAAATGAATTCACGAATACATAAAATAATACTATTTGGAAAATTCTGCCTAATAGTTTTCAGGAAAAATTTCATGAACATGAATAAAGACTCTAATCTCTAGACATAAAATTCTATGTATCAAAATCATCAACCACACAGTTTAGTTCAGTTCAGTCACTCAGTCCTGTCCAACTCTTTGTGACCACATGGACTGCAGAACACCAGGCTTCCCTGCCCATCATCAACTTCCTAAGGTTGCTCAAACTCATGTCCATAGAGTCAGTGATGCCATCCAACCATCTCAATCCCGCGCCCCTTCTCCTGCCTTCAGCCTTCCCCAGAATCAGAATCTTTTCCAATGAGTCAGTTCTTTGCAACAGGTGGCCAAAGCATTGAAGCTTCAGTTTCAGCATCAGCCCTACCAATATTCAGGATTGATTTTCTAGAACTAACACCATAAAAAAGATGTCCATTTCATCATAGGGGACAGAATGCAAAAGTCGGAAATCAAGAGATATCTGGAGTAACAGGCAAATTTGGCCTTGGAAAACAACATGAAGCAGGGCAAAGGCTAACAGAGTTTTGCCAAAAGAACTCACTGATCATAGGAAACACCCTCTTCTAACAACACAAGAAAAGACTTTACACATGGACATCACCAGATGATCTATAACAAAGCAGATTGAGTATATGCTCTACAGCCAAAGATGGAGAAGCTCTATACAGTCAGCAAAAACAAGACAGGGAGCTGACTGTGGCTCAGATCATGAACTCATTATTGCAAAATTCAGATTTAAATTGAAGGAAGTAGGAAAACCACTAAACCATTCAGATAGGACCTAAATGAAATACCCTATGATTATACAATGGAAGTGACAAATAAATTCAAAGGATTAGATATGAGAGACAGAGTGTTTGAAAAAATTATGGACTGAGGTTCATGACATTGTACAGGAGGCAGTGATCAAGACGATCCCCAAGGGGAAAAAATGCAAAAAGGCAAAATGGTTTTACAAGGAGGATTTATAAATAGATGAGAAAGAAGAGAAGCTAAAGGCAAAAGAGAAAAGGAAAGATATAGCTATCTGAATGCAGATTCAAAGAATAGCAAGGAGAGATAGTAAAATCCTTCCTAAGTAATCAATATAAAGATAGAGAGGAAAACAACAGAATGGGAAAGACTAGAGATCTCTTCAAAAAAATTAGAGATACCAAGGGAACATTTAATGCAAAGATGGGCACATAAAGGGCAGAAATGGTATGGACCTAACAGAAGCAGATTATTAAGAAGAGGTGGCAAGAATACACTGAAGAACTATACAGAAAAAGATCTTCATGACCCAAATAACCACAATGGTGTGATCCCTCACCTAGAGCCAGGCATCCTGGAATGCAAACTCATGTGGGCCTCAGGAAGCACCACTGTGAACAAAGCTAGTGGAGATGATGTAATTCCAGCTGAGCTATTTCAAATCCTACAAGATGACGCTGTTAAAATGCTTCACTCAATATGCCAACAAATTTGGAAAACTCAGCAGTAGGCACAGGACTGGAAAAGGTTGGTTTTCATTCCAATCCAAAAGAAAGGCAATCCCAAAGAATGTTCAAATTACCACACAATTGCATTCATCTCACAGGCTAGCAAAGGAATACTCAAAAATCACCAAGCCAGGCTTCAATGGTATGTGAACCGTGAACTTCCAGCTGTTCAAGATCGATTTAGAAAGAGCAGAGGAACCTAGATCAAACTGCCAACATTCATTGGATCCTTGAAAAAGCAAGAGAGTTCCAGGAAAATATCTACTTCTGCTTTATTGACTACACCAAAGCCTTTGACTGTGTGGATCACAACAAACTGTGGAAAATTCTTCAAGAGATGGGAATACCACCCACCTGACCTGCCTCCTGAGAAATCTGCATGCAGGTCAAGAAGCAACAGTTAGAACTAGACGTGGAACAACAGACTGGTTCCAAATCAAGAAAGGGGTACTTCAAGGCTGTGTATTGTCACCCTGCTTATTTAACTTAAATGCAGAGTATGTCATGTGAAATACCAGGCTGGATGAAGCACAAGCTGGAATCAAGATTGCCAGGAGAAATAGCAATAAGCTTAATATGCAGATGACATCACCTTTATGGCAGCAAGTGAAGAAGAACTAAAGAGCCTCTTGATGGAAGTGAAAGAGGAGAGTGAAAATGTTGGCTTAAATCTCAACATTCAGAAAACTAAGATTGTGGCATCCAGTCCCATCATTTCATGGCAAATAGATGGGAAACAATGGAAACAATGAGAGACTTCATTTTGGGGGGCTCCAAAATC
This sequence comes from Cervus elaphus, assembly GCF_910594005.1. Classification (NCBI taxonomy): domain Eukaryota; kingdom Metazoa; phylum Chordata; class Mammalia; order Artiodactyla; family Cervidae; genus Cervus; species Cervus elaphus. The sequence goes on from NC_057819.1 coordinate 35,397,817, forward strand.
ACTGCAGATGGTGATTGCAGCCATGAAATTAAAAGATGCTTGCTTCTTGGAAGAAAAGCTATGACCAACCTAGACAGCACAATAAAAAGCAGAGACATTACTTTACCAACAAAGGACCATCTAGTCAAAGCTATGGTTTTTCCAGCAGTCAAGTATGGACGTGAGAGTTGGACTATAAGGAAAGCTGAGTGCCGAAGAATTGATGCGTTGGAACTGTGGTGTTGGATAAGACTCTTGAGAGTCCCTTGGACTGCAAGGAGATCCAATCAGTCCATCCTAAAGGAGATCAATCCTGGGTGTTCATTGGAAGGACTGATGTTGAAGCTGAAACTCCAATACTTTGGCCACCTTATGTGAAGAGCTGACTCATTTGAAAAGACCCTGATGCTGGGAAAGATTGAAGGCAGGAGGAGAAGGGGATGACAGAGGAGGAGATGGCTGGATGGCATCACCGACTCAATGGATATGAGTTTGGGTAAACTCCGGGAGTTGGTGATGGACGGGAAGGCCTGGTGTGCTGCAGTCCATGGGGTCGCAAAGAGTCAGACACAGTTGAGTGACTGAACTGAACTGAATTCTGTTCAGGAAATAAAAGTCTACAGTCAGAGCTTCTTGTGTTAAAAAAGAAAGTAGATTTTGACAAAAAAAGTAAGTTTAACTGTTGATGTGAATAGATTTCTCAGCACAAAGATCAATTTCTTCCTTTTGATCAAGAAGAAATTCGAATCAAGCAATCTGTGTAAGAAAATGTTCAAACATCTCTCTCCTTGCTTTTGATGCCCTGTTCTGTTTTATTTAATGCTGTTTACACTAGTATTTTGTTACGCTAATGAGTGTTTTGCTCATATTGATCTTTTTGAGACAGTATTTTATTTCACCTGTTAAAGCCCTTATTCAGGTCTTTATGCTCCCAGGGTTGCTATAATACAAGTTTGAAAGGCTGTGCATCTTTTATGAGTCATTGTCTCTTTTTCCTTTTCTTTGCTCAATATAATGTGAATTATATTGTTAGTGAATTCCATGTACACGTTCTTATTAGGATACTAATTATGGGAATGGTTAGCATTTATTAGAGAAGAAAAACAAGTGCTTCAGCTTAAAAATATAGACATTTATTTAATCATTACAAAGGATTAAATCAGTAGTACAAATGTACATGAACAATCATTGAAGCTCTGTGATTAAAAAGTTTTATTTTTAGTTTAATACTGTATTTTTAGATATTTTTTATTTTTTTATTTTTTATCTATTTTTATATTTTATTTTACTTATTTTTAGGTATTTTTAATAGGTTTTTAAAAAAATATTGTAAAAGGTGATGCAATGTTTGAATGAGGATATTTTCTTCAATTCAAAGAAGAAAACTCATTTTTGGAACCTACTCAATTGTTAATATATGATACAATGAATATCCACAAATTAAGTATTTTATAGGAAAGAAAAAAAAAATTCCAAGTAGGTCAGCAATTGTTCAAGGGGTTCTCAACATGCCAGCATATTTGAAAATTCAGCAGTGACTACAAGACTGGAAAAGGTCAGTTTCCATTCCAATCCCAAAGAAAGGTAATGCCAAAGTATGTTCAAACTATTGCACAACTGCACTCATTCCACACACTAGCAAATTAATGCTCAAAAGTCTCTAAGTTAGGCTTCAACTGTCCATGAACTAAAAGCTTCCAGATGTTCAAGCTGGATTTAGAAAAGGCAGAGGAAGCAGAGATCAAATTTTGCCAACATCCATTGGAACATAGAAAAAACAAGAGAATTCCAGAAAAGCATCTATTTCTGCTTCATTGACCATACCAAAGCCTTTGACTGTGTGGATCATGACAAACTTTGGAAAATTCTTAAAGAGATGGGAATACCAGACCACTTTACCTGCCTTCTGAGAAATCTGTAGGCAAGTCAAGAAACAACAGTTAAAACCAAACATGGACCAACAAACTGGTTCCAAATTGGAAAAGGAGTACACCAAGGCTGTATATTGTCACCCTGCTTATTTAACTTATATGCAGAGTACATCATGTGAAATGCTGGTCTGGCTGAAGCACAAGTTAAAATCAAGATTGCTGGGAGAAATGTCAATGACCTCAGATACATAAATGACACCACCTTTATGGCAGAAAGCAAAGAGGAAGTAGAGAGCTTCTTGTTGAAAGTGAAAGAGGAAGTAAAAAAGCTGGCTTAAAACTCAGCATTCACAAAATAAAGATAATGGCATCTGGTCCCATCACTTCATGGAAAATAGACAGGAAACAATGGAAACAGTGACAGACTTTGTTTTCTTAGGCTCCAAAATCACTGCAGATGGTGGTAACTACAGCCATGAAATTAAAAGATGCTTGCTCCTTGGAAGAAAAGCTATGACACACCTGGATAGCATATTAAAAAGCAGAGACATTAGTTTGCTGACAATGGTCCATCTAGTCAAAGCTTTGATTTTTCCGATAGTCATGTATGGATGTGAGAGTTGGACTATAAACAAAGCTGAGCACTAAAGAATTGATGCCTTGAAACTGTGGGGTTGGAGAAAACTCTTGAGAGTTCCTTGGACAGCAAGGAGATCAAACCAGGCAATCCTAAAGGAAATCAGTCCTGAATACCCATTGGAAGGACTGATGTTGAAGCTGAAACTCCAATACTTTGGCCACCTGATGTGAAGAACTGACTCACTGAAAAAGACACTGAAGCTGGGAAAGATTGAGGGTCGGAGGAGAAGGGGCCGACAGAGGATGAGTTGGTTGGATGGCATCACTGACTCAATGGACATGAGTTTGAGCAAGCTCCAGGAGGTGGTGAAGGACAGGGAAGCCTGATTTGCTGCAGTCCACAGGATCACAAAGAGTCAGACATGACTGAGCTACTGAACAACAACAACAACTTCACCAGTTGCCAAATTTTAGTCTTGTTTGTATTGCGTATATGATTTAAACTAACATTTACCTTTCCCTAATAGGTTTGTCCCCCAATATATTCCTCCTATAGGAAACTCAAACACCTATATCAGCCAGTTGTGATCATGTCCCATCTTATTCTTTATGATAATTTTCCATGTTGCTTCCAATTTATATTTAATGTACCAATCAAACAACATCACTGCATTTAAGACCACCTTAAATGTAATGCTGTTCATTTTTGTCTATAAGATCAAAACTAAAAACCAATCAAAATATTTTTTTCAGTCTCCTCATGGACTTTCATCTCCTAAAAGTCCCTTCCATAAAGTTCATGCTAAACTCCTTAAGTGATTTTGTATTTACCTTGTTTGGGCTATTTCTTGTTTTCTAATTTTAGGATTAACTTAATGCTGAAAAAAAAAGTCTATCATTGTTCAAATGATCATACACAACAGCCTTAAAGTAGAAAAAACTGTTGTCTTAAACTGTTGAAATTTACAAATGAGATTAAGTTTCAATGAAGACAAAGTACTACTCATTATTTTCTTGTAATGTATATTTATTGAACATCTAGTTTGTATTCAGCACTGTTCTCAGCAGTAGGCCCATCAATGAATGTGACAGATAAAAATATCTGCCACTATGGAATTTAGATTCTAGTACAAGTAAGGAGGCAGTAAAAAAAAGACCTGACCTATATAAAGTCTATAGCAAGCTATTAATGCAATGCATAATGTGTTACTGGGAATAAAATATAGCAAGAAGGAGGGGATAGAGAATATTTGCAGAGTGGGATTTGCAAAGTTAAAATGCAAATGTGACCATGAAAGGAACATTGAAAATGTGCTGTATGAGTGAAGATGTGAAGGAGAGTAAGTAAACTCTCTGCAGGTCCTGCAGAATAATTTCAAATATAAGAATGCCAAGTAAGAGATCATTTGGTTGTTGCAAAAAAAGCAAAGGTGAATGTGTATAGAAATAAGTGACTCAAGTTGCTGCTGTTTGTTAGTCACTCAGTTGTGTCTGACTGACATGCGACCCCATGGACTGTAGCACACCAGGCTTCCCTGTCCTTCACCATCTCCCGGAGCTTTCTCAAATTCAAGTCCATTGAGTCGGGGATGCCATCCAACCATCTCATCCTTTCTTGTCCCTTTCTCAAGTAGTAGGAATAAACTAGGTCAGAGATGTGTGATGACATTTACTGAGGCCTCATCGGTCACTGTGAAAATACTGTTTTTTCTCTTAAACAGATGGACGATGCCCATGGGCTCTGAGAAGGTGAAAACCAATCTTATTTGGAATCAATATGTCCTTTTTTATATCAACACAGTTTCTAAGAGGACACAGTCAAGCGATACTATTTACAAAAGTCAGGACATGGAAGCAACCTGTCAATAAATGTCCATCAGTAGAGGAATGAATAAAGACAAAGAACAAAATAATGCAATTTGCATCAACATGGATGGACTTAAAGATTGGCATACTGAATGAAGTAAGTCAGAGAAAGGCAAATGTCATATAATACCATTTATATGTGGAATGTAACAAATGAACTTATTTACAAAAAAGAAATAGAGTTATAGATGTTAAAAAAAATTATGGTTACTGTGGGAAAGCAGGCAGAGGGATAAATTGGGAGACTGGGGTTGACATATACACACTACCATATATAAAAACAATGACTAATAAGGGCTTACTGAATAGTACATGGAACTCTACTTAATATCCTATAATGACTTACTTTGGAAAAGAGTCTAAAAATGAGCGGATATATGTGTGTGTGCATAAGGGATTCAATTTGCTGAACAATAAAACTAACACAACATTGTGGATCAACCATAGTCCAATAATTTTTTTTCAAAAAAAAAAGATCACATCAGAGTTACAAAATAACTACATTTTTCCTAAATGTGATGGCTTTTACTAGCCCCAAATCATTCTTCTTCTTTTCTGGACAAAAATGATCAAGATATCTGATGATGAACTGCCCTGTTAATTAACAGTATCTAATCCAAAAGAATGAAAGTTAATGCCAAAATGCCAAAAGAAAGGCAATGCTAAAGAATGTTCAAACTACCACACAACTGCACTCATCTCACAGGCTAGCAAAGTAATGCTCAAAATTCTCGAAGTCAGGCTGCAACAGTATGTGAACCGTGAACTTCCAGTTGTTCAAGCTGGATTTAGAAAAGGAAGAGGAACCAGAGATCAAATTGCCAACATCCATTGAATCGTTGAAAAAGCAACAGAGTTCCAGGAAAATATCTGCTTCTGCTTTATTGACTATGCCAAAGCCTTTGACTGTGTGGATTACAACAAACTATGGAAAATTCTTCAAGAGATGGGAATACCAGACCACCTGACCTTCCTCCTGAGAAACCTGTGTGCAGGTCAGGAAGCAACAGTTAGAACTGGACATGGAACAACAGACTGGCTCCAAATTGAGAAAGGAGTATGTCAAGGCTGTATATTGTCACCCTGCTTATTTAACTTATATGCAGAGTGCATCATGCGAAATGCTGGGCTGGATGAAGCAAAGTTGGAATCAGCATTGCCAGGAGAAATAGCAATAACCTCAGATATGCAGATGACACCACCCTTATGGCAGAAAGCAAAGAAGAACTAAAGAGCCTCTTGATGGGAGTGAAAGAGGAGAGTGAAAATGGTGGCTTAAAGCTCAACATTCAGAAAACTAAGGTCATGGCATCCGGTCCCATCACTTCATGGCAAATAGATGGGGAAACAATGGAAATGGTGAGAGACTTCATTTTGGGGGGGCTCCAAAATCACTGCAGATGGTGACTACAGCCATGAAATTAAAAGATGCTTGCTCCTTGGAAGAAAAGCTATGACCAACCTATACAGCACATAAAAAAGCAGAGACATTACTTTACCAACAAAGGACCATCTAGTCAAAGTTATGGTTCTTCCAGTAGTCAAGTATGGATGTGAGAGTTGGACTGTGAAGAAAGCTGAGCACTGAAGAATTGATGCTTTTGAACTGTGGTGTTGGATAAGACTCTTGAGAGTCCCTTGGACTGCAAGGAGATCCAATCAGTCCATCCTAAAGGAAATCAGTCCATCCTAAAGGAAATCAGTCCTGATATTCATTGGAAGGACTGATGCTGAAGCTGAAACTCTGATACTTTGGCCACTTGAAGAACTGAGTCATTTGAAAAGACCCTGATGCTGGGAAAGATTGAAAGTAGGAGGAGAAGGGGACTACATAGGATGAGATGGTTGGCTGGCATCACTGATTCGATGGACATGAGTCTGCATAAGCTCGGGATTTGGTGATGAACAGGGAAGCCTGGTGTTCTTCAGTCCATGGGGTTGCAAAGAGTTGGACATGACTGAGCGACTGAACTGAACGGAACTAATTCAAAACAGATTCTTGTTTTTCAAATTCCTGCTTAGAACACTTCCTTCATGTAAATGCTATCTGACAGCTTTCTCTGATGTGAACTTTCTCCTCATACCCCAAAACTAAACCAATCTAACTTTGACTACAAGTGTATTCCTAGTGGGATTAGACAGTTTTAAGCACAAAAGTGATGATGTTATAACTTATACTTTATAGATCATCCTGCTTGTTGTGTTATCTGTAGGGTGCACTTGCACAAGGCAGAAAAAGGGAAACAAGTAGAAAACTAATGCAGGAGTTCAAAAGAGAGATAATATGGCTTTGACAATAGTGTTAGTACAGAGGCTTGGTAAGATACTTGCTACTGATTTGCACATGAATATACCTAGAGAAGTGTCAAATATGACCCCAAAATACTGGGCAAACACTGCTTTGAGAAAATATTGCCACTTACTGAAATTGAGAAACCCAAATGATAAGCACATTTAGAGGGGCATTTTGCTTTGGACCCAGGAAATTTGAGATTACAAAAGTGAAGCTATTGAGTATTTGATGTAATATAGAAGTCTAGAGTTCAGGAGAGAGTTTGGCTGGAGATGTAAATTGATGAGTCATCCCAGTATAGATGGTTCAAAGCCAAGAGATTGGGAAGGATCAATAAGGGAGTGGCAGAATTTTTCTTTTATTTGAATTTTCCAAATTGGTGTGCTGTATTTTCATTACCCTGATGAGATTTGTCTTTGCATGATGTCAGTGTTGTGGTCTCCATAAGACATAGTGAGTTTTCAGAACATCTAACATTAAGGTCATGAAATTGCTTTTAAATGTCCAGGATATTTGTTTAGAATTTTTAAAAGGCAAAAATCCAAAACCCAACTTCATAATATTCATATTCTTACTTTTATCTTAATATTTAGGTTTATACATTATTCTGACAATAACTGTTCAACTAAGTAATACTAGAGCTATCACTGGAAAAAGTCTAGGATGGGAGAAAAATTAATTCAGTTTTGAAGTCATATTTTCACCTATTGCTGCAATTAATGAAATAGTCAAATATTTTCTTCAATTTTTGACATGATAATATGCATTTTAATCATTCTAAACTGCAGATCATCTCTCAGATATACTTACTGATACTGACTGATAAAAATTAAGCTTCTAAAATTTCTAATTTTTTTTTTAGTTAGTTGCTTAATTTTAACAGAATCAGGTTCTATTTTGACTGACTTCCACCATATAAATTTGCTAAATGTGAATTGGGACCTAGGAGAATGGTGAATTCCAATAATTTATACTAGATACCAGTAGTAATCATCTTTGTTGCCTTCTGGGTAGTCTAATTCTACCATCCCATCTACTGGGTCTGTAAGTTTTGTCCAGGTATTTACTCTAGTATTTTATTCTAATTTAAGACTTAGCATGTGTGTGCTTAGTTATGTCCAACTCTTTGTAACCCCATGGACTGTAGCTCATAGGGGTCTTCTGCCAAGGAGTTTTTCAGGCAAGAATACGGGAGCATATTGCCACTTTCTACTCCAGGATATCTTCCCCACCAGGGGGACTGAACCTGTGTCTCTTGTGTGTCCTGCATTGGCAGGTGTATTCTTTACCATTGTGCCTCCTGGGCAGTTCAAGATTAAGTGAGGCTTCTTTAGAATAGTATTTCCCCAACTTGCAAAATCATTGATATATTCACATTTAGGATAAAATAAAACAAATTATTTAATATCTAAAGAATTGATTGCATGACTATGGGATTTGTTTACAATTCTCATATGTCACTGAAATCTTTTGAAATGGTATTTAAACTAAAAATTGAGTATGTGAGAAATAGAGTTAGGATTTACTCTGTGCCTTGCAGATAGTGAGGATTGTAACTTTTTATTTCACTCACACCTCTTAACAAAAGAGAGATAGTTACTTTCATCATTTTACTTAAAGAAATTGAGTTCCATAAAATGAAGGCAATTTGTCCAAAGTCAACCTAAGAGCCACAACAAAGATTTAAATAAAAAGTAGCCCAATTAGAAGTCAATTCCATTTACATTTCATGAAAAGGCCTGCTTCAACTTGTCAAGATTAGACGTTTTATCAGTTTCATGACCCAGATAATCATGATGGTGTGATCACTCACCTAGAGCCAGATATCCTGGAATGTGAAGTCAAGGGGGCCTTAGAAAGAAACACTATGGACAAAACTAGTGGAAGTGATGGAATTCCAGTTGAGCTATTTCAAATCCTGAAAGATGATGCTGTGAAAGTGCTGCACTCAATATGCCAGCAAATTTGGAAAACTCAGCAGTGGCTACAGGACTGGAAAAGGTCAGTTTTCATTCCAATCTCTAAGAGAGGCAATCCCAAAGAATGCTCCAACTACCTCACAATTGCACTCATCTCACACACTAGTAAAGTAATGTTCAAAATTCTCCAAGCCAGGCTTCAGCAATACGTGAACCATGAACCTCCAGATGTTCAAGCTGGTTTTAGAAAAGGCAGAGGAACCAGAGATCAAATTGCCAATATCTGCTGGATCATCAAAAAAGCAAGAGAGTTCCAGAAAAACATCTATTTCTGCTTTATTGACTATGCCAAAGCCTTTGTGTGGATAGCAGTAAACTATGGAAAATTCTGAAAGAGATGGGAATACCAGACCATCTGACCTGTCTCTTGAGAAACCTGCATGCAGATCAGGAAGCAACAGTTAGAACTGGACAGGAAACAACAGACTGGTTCCAAATAGGAAAAGGAGTACGTCAAGGCTGTATATTGTCACCCTGCTTATTTAACTTATCTGCAGAGTACATCATGAGAAATGCCGGGCTGGAAGAAGCACAAGCAGGAGAAATATCAATAACCTCAGATATGCAGATGACACCACCCTTATGGCAGAAAATGAAGAGGAACTAAAAAGCCTCTTGATGAAAATTAAAGAGGAGAGTTAAATAGTTGGCTTAAAGTTCAATGTTTAGAAAACTAAGATTACAGCGTCTGGTCCCATCTCTCTATGGGAAATAAATGGGGAAACAGTGGAAACAGTGTCAGACTTTATTTTGGGGGGCTCCAAAATCACTGCAGATGGTGATTGCAGCCATGAAATTAAAAGACGCTTACTCCTTGGAAGGAAAGTTATGACCAAACTAGACAGCATATTTAAAAGCAGAGACATTACTTTGCCAACAAAGGTCTGTCTAGTGAAGACTATGGTTTTTCCAGTAGTCATGTATGGATGTGAGAGTTGGACGGTGAAGAAAGCTGAGCACTGAAGAACTGATGTTTTTGAACTGTGGTGTTGGAGAAGACTCTTGAGAGTCCCTTGGACTGCAAGGAGATCCAACCAGTCCATCCTAAAGGAGATCTGTCTTGGGTGTTCATTGGAAGGACTGATGGTGAAACTGAAACTCCAATACCTTGGCCACCTCATGCGAAGAGTTGACTCACTGGAAAAGACCCTGATGCTGGGAGGGATTGGGGGCAGGAGGAGAAGGGGATGACAAGAGGATGAGATGGCTGGATGGCATCACCGACTTGTTGGAAATAGGTTTGGGTAGACTCCAGGAGTTGGTGATGGACAGGAGGCCTGGCGTGCTGCGATTCATGGGGTCGCAAAGAGTCAGACACGACTGAGCAACTGAACTGAATTGAAATGGTTGCATTGATAAGCCTAGGATGAGTTTTTATTACGCCCCCCCCCCCCCGACACACACACACACATTTTAAAAGAAACTAGCTTTTCACCAATTCAGTCAAGAGGCATTTACTGAGTGACTGCCACATTTGGTTAGGTGCTAGTAATGTCAAATAGGCTTCCCAGGTGGCACTATGGTAAAGAATCCACCTGCCAATGCAGGAGATACAATAATGTTGGTTCAACCCCTGGGTTGGGAAGAGCCCCTGGAGAAGAAAATTGCAATCTACTCTAGAGTAGCCTGTCAGGCAACAGTTTTGGGGGTCGCAAAGACTTGGAAATGACCAGTGCACACACACACACAATGTCAAATAAAATAAAACATTGTCCCTTGTTTTAAAGAAAGCACAACTAGAGGAGAGAGACCTTGTAATTCAATAATACACAATGCAGTACATAGAGTTGTACATAAAATTGTACTCTGGGATCAGAAACAGGATAACTAAGTTAAACTCCAAAGCAGTGGCGGAGATTCAGAAAGTACATGAGTCAGTTCAATCTTTAGAAATCACCCAGATAAAGAAATGACTATAGAGTCATTACATTCAGGAGAAACAGTGCATGTGAAGACAAGTATGTGAAGCATTTGATGGAGAGTCTCATTTGGGCAGCTGTGGGTCATTTGCAAGGCTGAGGCATACATAACCAACAGAGGAGCAGCCGTGAGGTTTCAGATACAGGCATGGGCTAGATGATGAAGAGCTTGGGTACTAAGCAACAGGCTATAAATATGTACTTATATTTTCTATGGAATTGAAATTTGAAGAATGAAAATGCACAATATTTAAAACTATAGAATTGTAAAACACTGACTAAAGCAAACCCTGTGTCAAGAGCAGAGCTTTCAATGATTTACTGAGATGCCATATGCTAAATTGTTTTGCAACTTCTACTTGTTATTTCCAAACACCTTTATGGAATAGTGTCTGTACTGAGAAAATAAAAATAACTCTAGTGAAATATATTTGGGTTGTTAGGTTTCCTTGGTTGTAGATGAGATTTTGATTAATAGTCAGGTACATATTCAGAATTAAAATTATTATTTCACAGCATCAGCTTACCTCTATAGAGGTTTTCAGGGACAATAATTTTAAAACTAAATAACTATATTTGTTTGTTTTTCTAGCTACTTTCTACGTTATTTCGTGCTGAGGAAACATGTTACCTTGTATGAGTTCTTGGGTGTGATTACAGGAATAGAGAATGTCATATGTAATTTTTAGAGAAAATCATATCATACTAATATTAGAAAATTCATTAGAGTATATCTAAGAGAAATAGCTTTTAAATAAAGAAGTGGAAACACAAAGACTTAAAGGAAGGGATCAAGGTCAGAAGAAATTTAGTGAAAAATCTAGAACTCAGCTCTAGTAATGGATTTATTATTTTTTTCACACTGCATCTTAGTTTGATTTCTGGGTACCTTACCTAGACATTGTTTTTTTTCAGGTAATGAATAAGTCTTCAATTGTCTTTTGTCAATATGTCTTATGTTTTATGTCAGCAATGTGTGAACCATGAACTTCCAGATGTTCAAGCTGGTATTAGAAAAGGCAGAGGAACCAGAGGTCAAATTGCCAACATCCGCTGGATCATCGAAAAAGCAAGAGAGTTCCAGAAAAACATCTATTTCTGCCTTATTGACTATGCCAAAGCCTTTGACTGTGTGGACCACAGTAAACTATGGAAAATTCTGAAAGAGATGGGAATACCAGACCACCTGTCCTGTCTCTTGAGAAATCTATATGCAAGTCAAGAAGCAACAGATTGAACTGGATATGGAACAACAGACTGGTTCCAAATAGGAAAAGGAGTACTCCAAGGCTGTATATTGTCACCCTGCTTATTTAACTTATATGCAGAGTACATGATGAGAAATGCTGGGCTGGAAGAAGCACAAGCTGGAATCAAGACTGCTAGGAGAAACATCATAACCTCAGATATGCAGATGACACCAACCTTATGGCAGAAAGTAAAGAAGAACTAAAGAGCCTCTTGATGAAAGTGAAAGAGGAGAGTGAAAAAGTTGGCTGAAAGCTCAACATTCAGAAAACTAAGATCATGGCATCTGGTCCCATCACTTCATGGCAAATAGATGGGGGAATAGTGGAAACAGTGGCAGAATTTACTTTTCTGGGCTCCAAAATCACTGTAGATGGTGACTACAGCCATGAAATAAAAGACGCTTACTCCTTGGAAGGAAAGTTATGACCAACCCAGATAGCATATTAAAAAGCAGAGACATTACTTTGCCAACAAAGGTCCGTCTGGTCAAGGCTATGGTTTTTCCAGTGGCTATGTATGGATGTGAGTTGGACTATAAGGAAAGCTGAGTGCCAAAGAATTGATGCTTTTGAGCTGTGGTGTTGGAGAAGACTCTTGAGAGTCCCTTGGACTGCAAGGAGATCCAACCAGTCCATCCTAAAGGAGATCAGTCCTGGGTGTTCATTGGAAGGACTGATGCTGAAGATGAAACTCCAATACTTTGGCCACCTGATGCGAAGAGCTGACTCATTGGAAAAGACCTTGATGCCGGGAAAAATTGAGGACAGGAGGAGAAGGGGATGACAGAGTATAAGATGATTGGATGGCATCATTGACTCAATGGACATGGGTTTGGGTGGACTCCGGGAGTTTGTGATGGACAGGGAGGCTTGGCATCCTGCAGTTCATGGGATCACAAAGAGTCAGACAGGACTGAGCAACTGAACTGACTGACTGTCTTACGTCAAATATAGGTACTGACGGAGAGTAATTTTATGCACTTAAAGGAACAAGTCTCACAGTGTTTCCAAATGCCTAAAATCTTATTTTACTCAGTTTTAAAGTATTCTTATTACCAATGGTATCTTAAAAACATTATTAAATGATAAATTATGTATATTTTTCTCCTTTTTTACTATAGAACTACTATAGAACTAACAGTTCACTAGTACAGATCTTCATACACAGAAGACTGTTAGTTGATTAATTTTGGTAGTGCAATCCTAGAATAATCATAGTTTATTTAGTTTTTCCAAAATGATAACTGATATAGAAACAAAAGGAATAGATAAAATTTTCTAGAAGAAATCACAAGTTGGTTTGCTCTTCTCAAGATAGTTGCTGTTTCATTTTCAGTTGTAGAAAACCTTACAAATTTAATTGTGTAGACATTTTAACATAAATACTAGGTCTCTATTTCCTTCTTTGCATTTTTGATGAATAATCTTGGTAAATCCTACTGAAACAAAATAATTACAAAAAAATTTACTCTGAAAAAACAATTAGAAAATAATACTAAATGAACATTTTATAAGGATAATTAAAATGCATCTATTTTGGCTTTGAAAAGGGCATCATCTCATAATTGCAGTTATTTAGACTTAGTGATTATTAATAAATATTTTTCTTCCTTTCCTTTTTTTTGTAAGAAGTATGACTATATTGTACTTGGGTTTAAATTTTTTTATCATTTTTTTAAAATATTAAAATGTATGCAAATATATAAATTGGCCTCACTGAGACAGAGTGGAAATAGGTACTGATCTAAGTAACTTTGGCTATGGATAAAATACATAAGACTAAAGGCAAAATAATTGTATGCAATAAGCTGCACTGTACTCTAGTTGATAAGTGTTTTTTCCCACAGGGATTCCAGTTAAGAATTCTGAAACCATTACACATGTATACTGGAATTGAATAAACCTGTACATGTCGAGTGGGTAGTTGGAACCAGATTTCTCATCGTTGAGTTGAAAGTTGCAGAAATAAAATGAGGAGGCTAGAATAACCTATGTGGTAATGTATTAGAGGTGGAGATATCAATACAAACTCATGTTCACATCGAACAAACTATTGTATATAGAAACATTTAGAGATATGTTATATACACACATACTTTGTTGCTCTATCATCTGAGTGGGTGTAGAAGTATTGACACCCCTTTAGCAATAAGCCCATGCAGCACTCAGAATTGGTTTCTAATACCATTATCCAGTAAAACAATCCAGACATCCTTGAGAAATAGTTGTGTTTGGGACTGAGGAAGGAAGATAGAAGACAAGTTTGGAACAAAGTAATAGTGCCAGATGGCAAAGACATCCAAAAAAAAAAAAAAAAAACCCATATATTGATATAAATAATGATTCAATAAATAGATGATTGCAGGAAAAAAGGCAAACATTCCATATGGAATTCCATATAATTTATGTAGATAATCTGCTCTGAAGAAGGGAAAGCATAACTCCCCACTTCTTAAATGTGGACTTTGCATAGTGACTTTCTTCTGAAGTTTTCATAGGGGATAAAATAGAGAGTAATTTACAGAGATGAAACTTTCCAAACACTACACAGCCATGTGATCAAAGTGTAGATCAATAATGAAAATCAAGTTAATATATAAGGCCCTGATATGATAAAATGACACTGATACTTCATTTCTGCGCTCTTTCCCCCAACCCTCCATTGTCAGGGAAAGTTTAATGTCAGGAGAATTTCTATGTGCTGTTTCTCATAAATCCTCTGTTCCTTATCAGTTTCTGGCAACAGAAAGGAGTGGAACGAGTGGAACGGCAGGCCGCGCCCAGGACTGAGGTCATAGGATGAGACAGGCATGAATCTACTTCAGTAAACATTCTCCTTAGGACAAAATTGCTTAGCCTCGATCCTCTTTCTTGAGATATGGATTGTTTCTGACCTTGCGACCATTAATAATCCCTTGTTCCCTTGGTAACGGTTGCTGTACCTTTGGTTTTCTGACCTTTGTATCATTGTCGAAAGAAGTTTCTTGTACAACAACTTATATATACTCACAGAAATATCATTAAAGCACCCTTCCTCCACCAGAGGCTTGGGTCCCGGTGTCTTTCTTTCTCTCTCTCTCTCTCTCCCCCTCCCTCCCTCCGGCTAATTCTCTGGAGTGTAGAAATCCGCCGAGCTCACTCTCCCGCCCCGGCTTCCAAGACCCCCTCAAGAGGGCGCCCTGTGCCTTCATGAGCGGTGCAAGCCCTGTCCAAGGGTTTTATTGGTTCTCTGCGTAAACCAGGGAATATTAGCTTCTTTCTCTCTTTCACTTTCTTATCCTTGACTCCGGACCACCAGGTTCCCGTCCATTAAAGGACCGCAACACCCCATAACTTCAGTTTGTTTGGTTTTTTTTCCCCATAACTTCAGTTTAATTGTGAGAAGCACAACAGACAAATTCCCACTGGCAGACATTCGGCAAAATATGTGACCAGCAAACTTCATGATGGTCAGTCACCAAAAACAGGTAAAGTCTGACAAACTCACAGTTAAGAGAAGCCAAAGGAAACACAACTACAGTAAGAAAATGATCTAAAAATTTTAAATTTTTCTCAGTAGTAATGCAATAATATTCATTCACTAATTGTGACAGTGTTACCATAGTAATTTAAGTTTTAACAAGGGAGACTAAATATGAAATATATGAAAACACTATATTGCCTTCACATTTTTTTTAATTAAAATATCTCTAAAACTTTTATTAAAAATATGATCATCTAAGAGGGAGGGGCAATATAGGAGTAGGGGAAAAGAAGTTGTTATAGAATTATATGATATCACATGTGTGAAAGTTTGAAAATTGTAAAGCATTATGAATTTAAAGTCTTATATTGAATTAAGAAAAGAAGTAAAAAAAAAAATGATAATCTAGCAACCTAAAATCTTATCCAACTTATAGAAAGCATGTTTCACTTGAGCAATAATAACAATAATGCCTATAATAATGTTAGCAAATATTTATTAAAATTTTTATGTACCAGCAATAGTTCTAAGTGATTTGAATGTATCCTTCTTGTTCAATTCTGAAAAACATTATAAATATAACTTTATATATGACATTTATGATAGTGTCTCACTTGACAGAGTGTCAAATTTTTCCCAAGATTTTGGTCTTGATTACTCTTTTCTTCTCCCACCTCAGTAAAATTGAGCAGTGATTATGATTCCCCAAGAACTAAATCATCATTTAAATCTAATGACATCATTTCCATCTAATGACATCATTTCAGCATCTAACCTTTTCCTGAAATGCAGGTTAGTATTTACAGCTACCCATAGGAGTTTTTTTCATTAATATATTCCCCAAATCTTAAGATTTCCTTGTAGAAGACTAAAATTAAATTAATTTTCTTCTTCCATATTCCCTGCTCCAAATCTGTTTGCTTTTTTTTTTTTTTTTTTTGCTCCCACTGTATATGAACACTGCTTTACACCCAATCATGATTTTTGCATCAGGTTTCTTCCTCCTCTTTTCTCTCTCCAAAAATACTCATACATGTTATCACTGTTTATAACTTCTTGAACTACCCCATGGTATTGCTGCCTCTGCATCCATTTCATTGGCCAAGATGCCTGCAGGAACCTTAAACTAACTCCAGCTCCTCCCACAAACACCTGCCCTAAAAAGAACACTCAGAGTAACTAGCAGAAGTGTACCTTATGCCGCTGTTAGATAAAATCCCTATGAAAGTGGAAGCCACTCAGTGGTGTCCAACTCCTTGCAACCCCATGGACTATACAGTCCATGGAATTCTCCAGGCCAGAATACTGGAGTAGGTAGCCATTCCCTTCTCTGGGTGATCTTTCCAATCCAGGGATCAAACCCAGGTCTCCCACATCACGGGCTGATTCTTTACCCGCTGAGCCATCAGGGCAGCAGGGTTTGCCAAAACCATGCTCTTTTAGTTTAAATCGACCAATCTGCCTCAGTCCAGGAACTCCAAGTACTCTATCCACATTCCACCCTTTACTCCGAGTAAAGGCGTGTACCTGGGGTGCTGTGCGTGTAACCCCAGGTATGGCCTTTCTCCCTATGTGCACTTTGCCTTCACCTCCCCTCCCCCTATGGTTTCTGGGGGCATTTCAGGTGCTTCTTCCAGGACCTGGGAGTAATAAACTGCCTTATCTTATTTTCTCTTGTGGTCTGTTGTTGAAACAGGATATACCATCCAGCACCCTATACTCCATACCAGCATGAATTTAGCAAATTCATAAGTCACGGATGGCCACTGTTTTTACTTTTATCCTCTCTTGGCAATCTTTGGTAGTTATTTTGAAAGGTTATTGCTGAACCACGAAAGACGCTGGGATTCTTGGCCACTGGAGGTCAAGAATTCAATCCCAGGGCCAGAGACGAGGCTTGATCACTCAGCACTTTTGTGTAATACGGTTTTAATAAAGTATAAAAGAGATAGAGAAAGCTTCTGACATAGACATGAGAAGGGGGCAGAAAGAGTGCCCCCTTATAGTGTTAGCAATGGAGTTATATACTTTTTTTAATTAGTTATTACAATGAATCAATTGACTGGTGGCTCAGAGAGTAAAATATTTGTCTGCAACGCTGGACACCCGGCTTTGATCCCTGGGTTGGAAAGATCCCCTGGAGAAGGAAATGGCAGCCCACTCCAGTACTCATAGAAAATTCCATGGATGGAAGAGCCTGGTAGGCTACAGTCCATTGGGTTGCAAAGAGTCAGACACGACTAAGCAACTTCACTTTCTTTCTTTCTATGTACTTTTTTAAATTAGTTATTATAATGAATCAAAAGATTGTCTGGAGGTTGTAAAGATCTTACTAGAGCCACTCCCATAATTAACATTTTAAGATAACAGAATTAGCCAGGTTTTTCCAGAAACTGTCCCCAAGCAGGATACATTATTGTTATATAATCCTTAGTACAGAGTTTAAACTGAGTTGTTGTGTAATCATCAGTTCCAGGCTTGGACAGTTCAACGTTTTATGGGACTAAGACCAAGAAATGTAGAGGATAAAAACACTTGTCCTTTCCTCCTCTTTCAGAATTCCAGACCCCTATCTCCTCCTCGAGAACCCCAGACCCTTCTCTCCTTGGGGACCCCCAGACCTCTTATCAACCTGCCTAGGAATTGACTCTCTAAATTTCTTAGTTCAAGTCTATGGTTCCGACCTTCCAATTTATCTTCCACAGCTCCAGCATTTAACATTCTAAAATAAACATTAGCACCTCAGCAGATACCTGGATTAAAAGCTTTGATATTTCTATAATGCCTGAAATCCAAACTCAGCATACTTTATTAGCTGCTTTAAATTTGTTTTCAAAAAGTCTTTGGTGGGATTTTGTTATGAGTTAGATTGTGTTCCCCAAAAAAAATACGCACAAGTCCTAATTCTAGTACCTGTGAATGTGACATTATTTGCAAAGAGGGTCTTCAGTGATATAATCAAATTCACATTGGGTGTTATTATATTAGGATAGGCCACAAATCCAATAACTGGTGTCCTTAAAAGGATAAAGATATTGGAAAATACAAACAGAGAGGACACAGAGGGATGAAAGTCATGTGATGTCAGAGGCAGAGATGGACATGATGCAGCTGCAGGCCGAGAAGTGCCAGAAGCTAGAGGAGACAGGAAGGATTCTTCTCTAGAGCTTCAGAGTGAGCAATGATTTCAGTTTTCAAGTGTCCAGAAATGTAAGAGAATGTCTTCCTTTTGTTTTAAACCACCAAGATAGCTGCACTTTGTTAAGGCAGCCCTAGAAAGTTAATAGAGAGTCCATCCTTTTCCCAAACCATATTGTGTGCTTTACATGCCCTTGATGTTGGTTGATAAATATGTCTGCCTTCCCATTCTCCACAGCATACTCAGTTATTAATCTTCGACAAACTCCCTTCACCATTTTAGGTGAAATTATTTGGTTGTATCTGTGTTTCTTGAAAACAGTTATAATCATTTACTAAAACAATTAAAAATATTTACTTGTTCATGTATTTCACTGTTGAACTATCATTTTCTCTAGGAAATATTTCATTCCTAGTGAAATTGCTAGGTGGCATTTTGAGGGGCTCCAAGAAGATCTGGTTCTTTATGTCTCAGCACAGAAATAATTCAGTGAGAGGTGAAGTGATAGATAAGAAGTGGTTTACTAGCATCGGATGTGAGGGTTGCACGCAGGCATGCCAGAGGGAGTGGCCCCAAGAACTTACTGGGATACAGTTTTATAATCAAAGGAAAAGTGGAGAGGGAGAAAAGGTCACTTTCTTCCTCATTCTTGAACAGACATCAAGCTTCCATCATCAGCACCTCCTCCAGGTTGGGCAGGAGAGTTTTCTTGTCCCTATAAGGTCTAACCAGGACTGACATGGCAATATGGAAATAATATTTCATATCTTAGTACAATGAAGTTCTTTCACTTTGAAATGTTGCCTTTCCAAATTTTTTTCTTTTTTAATGTATGCAGAGAGCATGTTCTAGGGATCATTGACTTACTGAGCTCACTGGGCAAGACAAGGGTCTCATGACAACATTATTCTATCGTTTTGGGGTATGTCTCATGCTTCCACTGCATGGTTTTATTGCTGAGCAAGACTGTTTGTATTCGTTGTTAAGCAATCCTGCTTTCTTGGCGGGTGGGCAGGCTAAGTCACTTCAGTTGTGTCCGACTGTTCGACCCCATGGACTATAGACCACCAGGCTCCTCTGTCCACGGGATTCTCCAAGCAAGAATACCAGAGTGGGTTGCCATGCCCTTCTCCAGGGATCTTCCCAACCCAGGGATCAAACCTGAGTCTCTTACGTCTCCTGCATTGGCAGGCAGGTTCTTTACCACAGGCACCACCTGGGAAGCTTTCTTGAGTGATCATTAACTTACAGGTGTCTCCTATACATTTTTTCTTTGCTTACAATCCCCTAATGGGATTACTTATTTAATTACCTACTTTGTTCCTTTAAATTGTCCCTGTCACTAACACCTAGGTAAGTATCTGGCACAAAATACTATCCAATAATTTTTATTAAATGATTTAATGAATGGCATTTTCCATGTGTTCAAATGCATTATATGGGCTGACCACATACACAGATACTTAACATTTTGAAATAAATATTCACATATAACTTAAGAACATATTCTAGAAGATTAAAATAATTGTTTGAGATAGTAGAAAATTCTATAATATTAAATTTTAAAATTTAATATTAAATTTAATATTTAGAGCATCAGCTATATCCATCTCATTAAAATTAAAGCCTTTTTTATAATGAAATCAATAATTTTCTCATTTAACTTAAAATAGCATATGTTTATGTGAATAGTATTTAACTTATTGGAATTGTCAAGGGAAATAAAAAGCTTTCCAATCTAAATAAAATACATTAACATCTAACTATATACAGATGTTCAGAGAAGCCACAGAAAGATAATTGCACTTTGTTACCAATTTAGCAATCTTTCCTGCTCTAATTAAAGGAGGAAATAAATTATCTTGTGAAGAAATTGCTCATAGCATTAATAGTACAAATGCCTAATTTAAATTATTGAGACATGTGCTCTATTCTGTACCACATTAAAGGATTGTCACAAGTTTAGACTTAATCTAAATATGTTTAAGAAAGTCACACACAAAAGGTAAATATTTTGTACTATTGATACTAAAGGGAAAATAAAACAAGAAAGAAGTAAATTATATGAAAATTTTAAGCTATCTCCTATTCCTAATCTAAAGGGTGAGAAAAAGAATGAAACACAGAACAGGGACACAATTTGTCAAATGTTTCATCAACAAGAATAGAAAGTGATACAAGGACATTCTTGAGATAATCAATGAAATGTCAGCCATGGGAGGAGCATGGCTAGTCTCACTGCTACAATGTACAATTGATTGCTCCCGACTCTGTGGGGAATTGCTGAGCATAAGAGGAATACAAATTAGATCTCTCCATAGTTCAGACATGTGCAAGCCCCTCTCTCACATGAAGGAAGAAGCTGTGAATTTGAAAATATCTTTGAGCTTATTATTTCATTCTCTGCCTGCACAATACAGTGAAACAGGGTAACATTCCCAGCACCTGGAGTAGGTAAATAAAATGAGAACAGTGGGTGGCGGTTAGAGAATAAATTAGAGTGATGAGAGAGACACTGGTAAATAGTGCAGAACGGGGATATGAATCACCAGAATTTCAGGAAAATAAACAGTAATTGGAAGAAAATGCAGAACTCTAATGCGAGTTTAGTGTTTACAGATCCTGTTGTTTTCCCTCTAGCCTAAAAGTTAGATGGAAAGACCAATAAAAAATAATTGGCACTCCTGCTTGGCTGTTCCTTTCACTTGTGTAAACTATTGAAATAGATATTAGAGAAGATTTTCAATGAGCTGTTTCTCTTGGTGCATTAAAGACAGTGATGTCCCATCAACAGCTCTGACAAAACCTATAACTGAAAGCAATTTGGACTGTTGGTAAAGGTGTGGTGACCCAGGGAGGGAGCTGGAGTTCATGAATGCCACCAATGGTATCCTGCATACTTAGAGAGTTTTATGTCTCCAAAACTAACACTGATGTTAATAATGTTAGAGAAATTGAGGAAAAGTTTCTCTTAAAATTTTAAATGGCTTTGACCCATAAATGCACATTTCCCCTATGTGTGATTAAGGATAGTAACAGATTCAAACATTAATTCCATGATTAATTGGCTGTGACCCTAGTCAACTAACTTTGTGGAATTCGATGTCTTTGTTGACAAAACAAGAATGTTAAAACCCTGCCTCATACCTGCCTTTGCTTAAGTGAGGTGACATTTGTAAAGATAGTATCCTGTCTTTTTTGTTTATTCACTAAAGTTGTGTCCTACTCTTTGGCGACTCCGTGGACTATAACCTTCCAGGGTCCTCTTTCTATGGAATTTCTCAGGCAAGAATACTGGAGTGGATTGCCATTTCCTTCTCCATGGGTTCTTCCTGACTCAGGAATAGAACTCCCAACTCCTGCACTGCAGGCAGATTCTTTACAACTGTGTCACCTGGGAAGACCATAATAATTCTAGGTCCTATAGTAATCTTTCTAAATACCAGTGCTCTTAATTCATTAAGGTATACCTTCTCTATCTACTTCTCAAATTATTTCTAATGATTTATCTTTTTTTTTTTTTTGCTCAAAAAGCAACTTTACATTTAACAACTTTATGTACTGTGTTTCTTTTAATTTCTTCTATTGACTCTATTATTTCATTATTTCCACACTTTTACTTTAATTTTCTATTTATTTTTTTTTAATTCTAAGGAGAATTCTTGGTTCATTGATTTTCAGTCCTGAGTCAGTCATTTTATTTCAGTCATTTTATTATATGCTTTAAAGAGATTATCTTTCTATTAAGATTATCTAATTGAATCAGTTGAGGTTTGACAGGAAAGATTTTTTATTAACATCATTTCACAGTGTTATTTAAAGCCCACTGTGATTTGTTCTTTGACACATGAATTATGTAGGAGTGTATTGCTTAATTTCTAAGCATTAAATATTTTCTAGGGTTTTTTGTTGTTGTTACTGGGTTCTAGTTTAATTCTACTGCAAAGGCACACTCTGTATGCTTTATATCCTTTGTAATTGATTGAGAAAATAAAATTTAATGGACAGTAATTTTGAATCTGATTTCTCAACAG
This sequence comes from Cervus elaphus, assembly GCF_910594005.1. NCBI lineage: Eukaryota > Metazoa > Chordata > Mammalia > Artiodactyla > Cervidae > Cervus > Cervus elaphus. The sequence goes on from NC_057819.1 coordinate 35,420,189, forward strand.
AAGAAAACAAAACAGAACACTTTTAAAATGCTGAATGAAAATAAACTCTCATCTCAGAACTCTAGTTCCAGTGCAAATATCCTTCAGAGAAATGATGCTTTTGAACTGTGGTGTTGAAGAAGACTTGAGAGAGCCCTTTGGACTGCAAGGAGACCAAACCAGTCAATGCTAAAGGAAATCAACCCTGAGTAGTCATTGGAAGGACTGATGCTGAAGCTCCAATACTTTGGCCACCTGATGCGAAGAACTGACTCGTTATAAAAGACCCTGATGCTGGGAAACACTGAAAGCAGAAGGGGAAGGGGATGACAGAGGATGAGGTGGTTGGATGGCCTCACTGACTCGATGGACATGAGTTTGAGCAAGCTTGGGAGTTGGTGATGGACAGAGAAGCCTGGCATGCTACAGTCCATGGGGTCAGAAAGAGTTTGGACATGACTGAGTGACTGAACTGAACTGAAAGATAGACCCACACTGAGGAAAACTCTAGAGAGAGTACTGTAGGTAGAAGAATCAGTGCTTTTCAGACTGTCTGATTCAGTGAAAGTTGCAAGTTTTCTTAATGTTCCTGCAGGACCAGTGTCTGAAATTTAATAAATAGCAAGGCTCTACAAGACTTCCTTTTATGCTTTATTATTTACAAACTATTAGAAACAGATCAACAAGACGGTGATGATAGGCTGGCACCTGAATGATGTCACTGAGTAGAGCCTTCCATGATGCCCTTGTTTAATAGCTTTTGCAATCATATTTCTTTCTCTAAACTTAATTTTTTCATAAGATAATAAAAAGTTTTATATAAGCAATATAAACAATGCATGCTTCTTTTCACAATTATAGTCAGTGAGTTCATGTTTTCTTTTTTAATGTAGAATTTTCCAGTTGTTCACACTTAATGCCCCTTTCTCTGTAGTCTTCTCTGCTTCCTTTCTTTTTCAAAAAAAAAAAAAAAAGAATGTTGAATTTTCAGTGGTACATATTTAACACTATTTTCTATGATATTTTCTAATGATGTCTTTCATTTACTTTTTTGGATCACAAGGGAATGGATCACAGGAAGAGAGATGTTGAAACCCTGTTCATATTGCTCCCTTAGTGACCAAGGGAAAACATTCTGTATTTAATAGTTCCATAGCAGACACACCAATCCTGAGCCATAACTGGAAAATTATGAGACCGAAATATTGAAGAAAGACTTTTTCCTTTGTGTTTTTGTCTATTACTTCTTTCTATTTCACAGTAAATGTAGTTTGCGCTGGGGTGGGGCGGGGGGGAAGATGGTTTGAAGATACAAAATAGACTAACATCATTTTCTACTTTTTGTTGC